>NW_025548155.1:157500-175178 GCF_905237065.1 Salmo salar
GGGGAGACTGGGGGAGGGGGGAGACTGGGGGAGACTGGGGGAGGGGGGAGAATGGGGGAGGGATGAAATGGGGGAGACTGGGGGAGGGGGGAGACTGGGGGAGGGATGAAATGGGGGAGACTGGGGGAGGGGGGAGACTGGCAGAGTGGGGAGACTGGGGAGAGTGGGGAGACTGGGGGAGACTGGGAGAGACTGGGGGAGAGTGGGGAGACGGGGAGACTGGGAGAGTGGGGAGACTGGGGGAGACTGGGAGAGTGGGGAGACTGGGGGAGACTGTGGGAGGGGGGAGACTGGGGGAGGGGGGAGACTGGGAGAGAGGGGGGAGTCTGGGGGAGACTGATTAGACGAGGAGACTGGGGGAGACTGGGGGAGGGATGAAATGGGGGAGACTGGGGGCAGAGATGAGACTGGACGGGAGAGACAAACTTTTTGAAGGAAGGTTAGTTCTGTTGTTGTGAAGGAAGGTTGGTTCTGTTGTTGTGAAGGAAGGTTAGTTCTGTTGTTGTGAAGGAAGGTTGGTTCTGTTGTTGTGAAGGAAGGTTAGTTCTGTTGTTGTGAAGGAAGGTTAGTTCTGTTGTTGTGAAGGAAGGTTAGTTCTGTTGTTGTGAAGGAAGGTTAGTTCTGTTGTTGTGAAGGAAGGTTAGTTCTGTTGTTGTGAAGGAAGGTTAGTTCTGTTGTTGTGAAGGAAGGTTAGTTCTGTTGTTGTGAAGGAAGGTTAGTTCTGTTGTTGTGAAGGAAGGTTGGTTCTGTTGTTGTGAAGGAAGGTTGGTTCTGTTGTTGTGAAGGAAGGAAGGTTAGTTCTGTTGTTGTGAAGGAAGGTTAGTTCTGTTGTTGTGAAGGAAGGTTAGTTCTGTTGTTGTGAAGGAAGGTTAGTTCTGTTGTTGTGAAGGAAGGTTAGTTCTGTTGTTGTGAAGGAAGGTTAGTTCTGTTGTTGTGAAGGAAGGAAGGTTGGTTCTGTTGTTGTGAAGGAAGGTTAGTTCTGTTGTTGTGAAGGAAGGTTAGTTCTGTTGTTGTGAAGGAAGGAAGGTTAGTTATGTTGTTGTGAAGGAAGGTTAGTTCTGTTGTTGTGAAGGAATGAAGGTTAGTTCTGTTGTTGTGAAGGAATGAAGGTTAGTTCTGTTGTTGTGAAGGAAGGTTAGTTCTGTTGTTGTGAAGGAATGAAGGTTAGTTCTGTTGTTGTGAAGGAAGGTTAGTTCTGTTGTTGTGAAGGAAGGTTAGTTCTGTTGTTGTGAAGGAAGGTTAGTTCTGTTGTTGTGAAGGAAGGTTAGTTCTGTTGTTGTGAAGGAAGGAAGGTTGGTTCTGTTGTTGTGAAGGAAGGTTAGTTCTGTTGTTGTGAAGGAAGGAAGGTTGGTTCTGTTGTTGTGAAGGAAGGTTAGTTCTGTTGTTGTGAAGGAAGGTTAGTTCTGTTGTTGTGAAGGAAGGAAGGTTAGTTCTGTTGTTGTGAAGGAAGGTTGGTTCTGTTGTTGTGAAGGAAGGTTGGTTCTGTTGTTGTGAAGGAAGGTTAGTTCTGTTGTTGTGAAGGAAGGTTAGTTCTGTTGTTGTGAAGGAAGGTTAGTTCTGTTGTTGTGAAGGAAGGTTAGTTCTGCTGTTGTGAAGGAAGGTTAGTTCTGTTGTTGTGAAGGAAGGTTAGTTCTGTTGTTGTGAAGGAAGGTTAGTTCTGTTGTTGTGAAGGAAGGTTAGTTCTGTTGTTGTGAAGGAAGGTTGGTTCTGTTGTTGTGAAGGAAGGTTAGTTCTGTTGTTGTGAAGGAAGGTTAGTTCTGTTGTTGTGAAGGAAGGTTAGTTCTGTTGTTGTGAAGGAAGGTTAGTTCTGTTGTTGTGAAGGAAGGTTAGTTCTGTTGTTGTGAAGGAAGGAAGGTTAGTTCTGTTGTTGTGAAGGAAGGTTAGTTCTGTTGTTGTGAAGGAATGAAGGTTAGTTCTGTTGTTGTGAAGGAAGGTTAGTTCTGTTGTTGTGAAGGAAGGTTAGTTCTGTTGTTGTGAAGGAATGAAGGTTAGTTCTGTTGTTGTGAAGGAAGGTTAGTTCTGTTGTTGTGAAGGAAGGTTAGTTCTGTTGTTGTGAAGGAAGGTTAGTTCTGTTGTTGTGAAGGAAGGTTAGTTATGTTGTTGTGAAGGAAGGTTAGTTCTGTTGTTGTGAAGGAAGGAAGGTTGGTTCTGTTGTTGTGAAGGAAGGTTAGTTCTGTTGTTGTGAAGGAAGGAAGGTTGGTTCTGTTGTTGTGAAGGAAGGTTAGTTCTGTTGTTGTGAAAAAAGGTTAGTTCTGTTGTTGTGAAGGAAGGAAGGTTAGTTCTGTTGTTGTGAAGGAAGGAAGGTTAGTTCTGTTGTTGTGAAGGAAGGTTAGTTCTGTTGTTGTGAAGGAAGGTTGGTTCTGTTGTTGTGAAGGAAGGTTGGTTCTGTTGTTGTGAAGGAAGGTTAGTTCTGTTGTTGTGAAGGAAGGTTAGTTCTGTTGTTGTGAAGGAAGGTTAGTTCTGTTGTTGTGAAGGAAGGTTAGTTCTGCTGTTGTGAAGGAAAGTTAGTTATGTTGTTGTGAAGGAAGGTTAGTTCTGTTGTTGTGAAGGAAGGTTGGTTCTGTTGTTGTGAAGGAACGAAGGTTAGTTCTGTTGTTGTGAAGGAAGGTTAGTTCTGTTGTTGTGAAGGAAGGGAGGTTAGTTCTGTTGTTGTGAAGGAAGGTTGGTTCTGTTGTTGTGAAGGAAGGTTGGTTCTGTTGTTGTGAAGGAAGGTTAGTTCTGTTGTTTTGAAGGAAGGTTAGTTCTGTTGTTGTGAAGGAAGGTTGGTTCTGTTGTTGTGAAGGAAGGTTAGTTCTGTTGTTGTGAAGGAAGGTTAGTTCTGTTGTTGTGAAGGAAGGTTAGTTCTGTTGTTGTGAAGGAAGGTTGGTTCTGTTGTTGTGAAGGAAGGTTGGTTCTGTTGTTGTGAAGGAAGGTTAGTTCTGTTGTTGTGAAGGAAGGTTAGTTCTGTTGTTGTGAAGGAAGGAAGGTTAGTTCTGTTGTTGTGAAGGAAGGAAGGTTAGTTCTGTTGTTGTGAGGGAAGGAAGGTTAGTTCTGTTGTTGTGAGGGAAGGAAGGTTAGTTCTGTTGTTGTGAAGGAAGGAAGGTTAGTTCTGTTGTTGTGAAGGAAGGAAGGTTAGTTCTGTTGTTGTGAAGGAAGGTTGGTTCTGTTGTTGTGAAGGAAGGTTGGTTCTGTTGTTGTGAAGGAAGGTTAGTTCTGTTGTTGTGAAGGAAGGAAGGTTAGTTCTGTTGTTGTGAAGGAAGGAAGGTTAGTTCTGTTGTTGTGAAGGAAGGTTAGTTCTGTTGTTGTGAAGGAAGGAAGGTTAGTTCTGTTGTTGTGAAGGAAGGTTGGTTCTGTTGTTGTGAAGGAAGGAAGGTTCTGTTGTTGTGAAGGAAGGTTAGTTCTGTTGTTGTGAAGGAAGGTTGGTTCTGTTGTTGTGAAGCAAGGTTAGTTCTGTTGTTGTGAAGGAAGGTTAGTTCTGTTGTTGTGAAGGAAGGTTAGTTCTGTTGTTGTGAAGGAAGGTTAGTTCTGTTGTTGTGAAGGAAGGTTAGTTCTGTTGTTGTGAAGGAAGGTTGGTTCTGTTGTTGTGAAGGAAGGTTAGTTCTGTTGTTGTGAAGGAAGGAAGGTTAGTTCTGTTGTTGTGAAGGAAGGAAGGTTAGTTCTGTTGTTGTGAAGGAAGGAAGGAAGGTTAGTTCTGTTGTTGTGAAGGAAGGAAGGAAGGTTAGTTCTGTTGTTGTGAAGGAAGGTTGGTTCTGTTGTTGTGAAGGAAGGTTAGTTCTGTTGTTGTGAAGGAAGGTTGGTTCTGTTGTTGTGAAGGAAGGTTAGTTCTGTTGTTGTGAAGGAAGGTTAGTTCTGTTGTTGTGAAGGAAGGTTGGTTCTGTTGTTGTGAAGGAAGGTTGGTTCTGTTGTTGTGAAGGAAGGAAGGTTCTGTTGTTGTGAATGAAGGTTAGTTCTGTTGTTGTGAAGGAAGGTTAGTTCTGCTGTTGTGAAGGAAAGTTAGTTCTGTTGTTGTGAAGGAAGGTTAGTTCTGTTGTTGTGAAGGAAGGTTGGTTCTGTTGTTGTGAAGGAAGGTTAGTTCTGTTGTTGTGAAGGAAGGGAGGTTAGTTCTGTTGTTGTGAAGGAAGGGAGGTTAGTTCTGTTGTTGTGAAGGAAGGTTGGTTCTGTTGTTGTGAAGGAAGGTTGGTTCTGTTGTTGTGAAGGAAGGTTAGTTCTGTTGTTTTGAAGGAAGGTTAGTTCTGTTGTTGTGAAGGAAGGTTGGTTCTGTTGTTGTGAAGGAAGGTTAGTTCTGTTGTTGTGAAGGAAGGTTAGTTCTGTTGTTGTGAAGGAAGGTTAGTTCTGTTGTTGTGAAGGAAGGTTGGTTCTGTTGTTGTGAAGGAAGGTTGGTTCTGTTGTTGTGAAGGAAGGTTAGTTCTGTTGTTGTGGAAGGAAGGTTAGTTCTGTTGTTGTGAAGGAAGGAAGGTTAGTTCTGTTGTTGTGAGGAAGGAAGGTTAGTTCTGTTGTTGTGAGGGAAGGAAGGTTAGTTCTGTTGTTGTGAAGGAAGGAAGGTTAGTTCTGTTGTTGTGAAGGAAGGAAGGTTAGTTCTGTTGTTGTGAAGGAAGGTTGGTTCTGTTGTTGTGAAGGAAGGTTGGTTCTGTTGTTGTGAAGGAAGGTTAGTTCTGTTGTTGTGAAGGAAGGAAGGTTAGTTCTGTTGTTGTGAAGGAAGGAAGGTTAGTTCTGTTGTTGTGAAGGAAGGAAGGTTAGTTCTGTTGTTGTGAAGGAAGGTTGGTTCTGTTGTTGTGAAGGAAGGAAGGTTCTGTTGTTGTGAAGGAAGGTTAGTTCTGTTGTTGTGAAGGAAGGTTGGTTCTGTTGTTGTGAAGGAAGGTTAGTTCTGTTGTTGTGAAGGAAGGTTAGTTCTGTTGTTGTGAAGGAAGGTTAGTTCTGTTGTTGTGAAGGAAGGTTAGTTCTGTTGTTGTGAAGGAAGGTTAGTTCTGTTGTTGTGAAGGAAGGTTGGTTCTGTTGTTGTGAAGGAAGGTTAGTTCTGTTGTTGTGAAGGAAGGAAGGTTAGTTCTGTTGTTGTGAAGGAAGGTTAGTTCTGTTGTTGTGAAGGAAGGTTGGTTCTGTTGTTGTGAAGGAAGGTTAGTTCTGTTGTTGTGAAGGAAGGTTAGTTCTGTTGTTGTGAAGGAAGGAAGGTTAGTTCTGTTGTTGTGAAGGAAGGAAGGTTAGTTCTGTTGTTGTGAAGGAAGGAAGGTTAGTTCTGTTGTTGTGAAGGAAGGAAGGAAGGTTAGTTCTGTTGTTGTGAAGGAAGGTTAGTTCTGTTGTTGTGAAGGAAGGTTAGTTCTGTTGTTGTGAAGGAAGGTTGGTTCTGTTGTTGTGAAGGAAGGTTAGTTCTGTTGTTGTGAAGGAAGGAAGGTTAGTTCTGTTGTTGTGAAGGAAGGTTGGTTCTGTTGTTGTGAAGGAAGGTTAGTTCTGTTGTTGTGAAGGAAGGTTAGTTCTGTTGTTGTGAAGGAAGGTTGGTTCTGTTGTTGTGAAGGAAGGTTAGTTCTGTTGTTGTGAAGGAAGGAAGGTTGGTTCTGTTGTTGTGAAGGAAGGTTAGTTCTGTTGTTGTGAAGGAAGGTTAGTTCTGTTGTTGTGAAGGAAGGTTAGTTCTGTTGTTGTGAAGGAAGGTTAGTTCTGTTGTTGTGAAGGAACGAAGGTTAGTTCTGTTGTTGTGAAGGAAGGTTGGTTCTGTTGTTGTGAAGGAAGGTTAGTTCTGTTGTTGTGAAGGAAGGTTAGTTCTGTTGTTGTGAAGGAAGGGAGGTTAGTTCTGTTGTTGTGAAGGAAGGTTGGTTCTGTTGTTGTGAAGGAAGGTTAGTTCTGTTGTTGTGAAGGAAGGTTGGTTCTGTTGTTGTGAAGGAAGGTTAGTTCTGTTGTTGTGAAGGAAGGAAGGTTGGTTCTGTTGTTGTGAAGGAAGGTTAGTTCTGTTGTTGTGAAGGAAGGTTAGTTCTGTTGTTGTGAAGGAAGGTTAGTTCTGTTGTTGTGAAGGAAGGTTAGTTCTGTTGTTGTGAAGGAACGAAGGTTAGTTCTGTTGTTGTGAAGGAAGGTTGGTTCTGTTGTTGTGAAGGAAGGTTAGTTCTGTTGTTGTGAAGGAAGGTTAGTTCTGTTGTTGTGAAGGAAGGGAGGTTAGTTCTGTTGTTGTGAAGGAAGGTTGGTTCTGTTGTTGTGAAGGAAGGTTGGTTCTGTTGTTGTGAAGGAAGGTTAGTTCTGTTGTTTTGAAGGAAGGTTAGTTCTGTTGTTGTGAAGGAAGGTTGGTTCTGTTGTTGTGAAGGAAGGTTAGTTCTGTTGTTGTGAAGGAAGGTTAGTTCTGTTGTTGTGAAGGAAGGTTAGTTCTGTTGTTGTGAAGGAAGGTTGGTTCTGTTGTTGTGAAGGAAGGTTGGTTCTGTTGTTGTGAAGGAAGGTTAGTTCTGTTGTTGTGAAGGAAGGTTAGTTCTGTTGTTGTGAAGGAAGGAAGGTTAGTTCTGTTGTTGTGAAGGAAGGAAGGTTAGTTCTGTTGTTGTGAGGGAAGGAAGGTTAGTTCTGTTGTTGTGAAGGAAGGTTGGTTCTGTTGTTGTGAAGGAAGGTTGGTTCTGTTGTTGTGAAGGAAGGTTAGTTCTGTTGTTGTGAAGGAAGGAAGGTTAGTTCTGTTGTTGTGAAGGAAGGAAGGTTAGTTCTGTTGTTGTGAAGGAAGGAAGGTTAGTTCTGTTGTTGTGAAGGAAGGAAGGTTAGTTCTGTTGTTGTGAAGGAAGGTTGGTTCTGTTGTTGTGAAGGAAGGAAGGTTCTGTTGTTGTGAAGGAAGGTTAGTTCTGTTGTTGTGAAGGAAGGTTGGTTCTGTTGTTGTGAAGCAAGGTTAGTTCTGTTGTTGTGAAGGAAGGTTAGTTCTGTTGTTGTGAAGGAAGGTTAGTTCTGTTGTTGTGAAGGAAGGTTAGTTCTGTTGTTGTGAAGGAAGGTTAGTTCTGTTGTTGTGAAGGAAGGTTGGTTCTGTTGTTGTGAAGGAAGGTTAGTTCTGTTGTTGTGAAGGAAGGAAGGTTAGTTCTGTTGTTGTGAAGGAAGGAAGGTTAGTTCTGTTGTTGTGAAGGAAGGAAGGAAGGTTAGTTCTGTTGTTGTGAAGGAAGGAAGGAAGGTTAGTTCTGTTGTTGTGAAGGAAGGTTAGTTCTGTTGTTGTGAAGGAAGGTTAGTTCTGTTGTTGTGAAGGAAGGTTGGTTCTGTTGTTGTGAAGGAAGGTTAGTTCTGTTGTTGTGAAGGAAGGTTAGTTCTGTTGTTGTGAAGGAAGGTTGGTTCTGTTGTTGTGAAGGAAGGTTAGTTCTGTTGTTGTGAAGGAAGGTTAGTTCTGTTGTTGTGAAGGAAGGTTGGTTCTGTTGTTGTGAAGGAAGGTTGGTTCTGTTGTTGTGAAGGAAGGTTAGTTCTGTTGTTGTGAAGGAAGGTTGCTTCTGTTGTTGTGAAGGAAGGTTAGTTCTGTTGTTGTGAAGGAAGGTTAGTTCTGTTGTTGTGAAGGAAGGTTGGTTCTGTTGTTGTGAAGGAAGGTTGGTTCTGTTGTTGTGAAGGAAGGAAGGTTCTGTTGTTGTGAATGAAGGTTAGTTCTGTTGTTGTGAAGGAAGGTTAGTTCTGCTGTTGTGAAGGAAAGTTAGTTCTGTTGTTGTGAAGGAAGGTTAGTTCTGTTGTTGTGAAGGAAGGTTGGTTCTGTTGTTGTGAAGGAAGGTTAGTTCTGTTGTTGTGAAGGAAGGGAGGTTAGTTCTGTTGTTGTGAAGGAAGGGAGGTTAGTTCTGTTGTTGTGAAGGAAGGTTGGTTCTGTTGTTGTGAAGGAAGGTTGGTTCTGTTGTTGTGAAGGAAGGTTAGTTCTGTTGTTTTGAAGGAAGGTTAGTTCTGTTGTTGTGAAGGAAGGTTGGTTCTGTTGTTGTGAAGGAAGGTTAGTTCTGTTGTTGTGAAGGAAGGTTAGTTCTGTTGTTGTGAAGGAAGGTTAGTTCTGTTGTTGTGAAGGAAGGTTGGTTCTGTTGTTGTGAAGGAAGGTTGGTTCTGTTGTTGTGAAGGAAGGTTAGTTCTGTTGTTGTGAAGGAAGGTTAGTTCTGTTGTTGGGAAGGAAGGTTAGTTCTGTTGTTGTGAAGGAAGGTTAGTTCTGTTGTTGTGAAGGAAGGAAGGTTAGTTCTGTTGTTGTGAAGGAAGGAAGGTTAGTTCTGTTGTTGTGAGGGAAGGAAGGTTAGTTCTGTTGTTGTGAGGGAAGGAAGGTTAGTTCTGTTGTTGTGAAGGAAGGAAGGTTAGTTCTGTTGTTGTGAAGGAAGGAAGGTTAGTTCTGTTGTTGTGAAGGAAGGTTGGTTCTGTTGTTGTGAAGGAAGGTTGGTTCTGTTGTTGTGAAGGAAGGTTAGTTCTGTTGTTGTGAAGGAAGGAAGGTTAGTTCTGTTGTTGTGAAGGAAGGAAGGTTAGTTCTGTTGTTGTGAAGGAAGGAAGGTTAGTTCTGTTGTTGTGAAGGAAGGTTGGTTCTGTTGTTGTGAAGGAAGGTTGGTTCTGTTGTTGTGAAGGAAGGTTAGTTCTGTTGTTGTGAAGGAAGGTTGGTTCTGTTGTTGTGAAGGAAGGTTAGTTCTGTTGTTGTGAAGGAAGGTTAGTTCTGCTGTTGTGAAGGAAGGTTAGTTCTGTTGTTGTGAAGGAAGGTTAGTTCTGTTGTTGTGAACGAAGGTTAGTTCTGTTGTTGTGAAGGAAGGTTAGTTCTGTTGTTGTGAAGGAAGGTTGGTTCTGTTGTTGTGAAGGAAGGTTGGTTCTGTTGTTGTGAAGGAAGGTTAGTTCTGTTGTTGTGAAGGAAGGTTAGTTCTGTTGTTGTGAAGGAAGGTTAGTTCTGTTGTTGTGAAGGAAGGTTAGTTCTGTTGTTGTGAAGGAAGGGAGGTTAGTTCTGTTGTTGTGAAGGAAGGTTAGTTCTGTTGTTGTGAAGGAACGAAGGTTAGTTCTGTTGTTGTGAAGGAAGGTTGGTTCTGTTGTTGTGAAGGAATGAAGGTTGGTTCTGTTGTTGTGAAGGAATGAAGGTTAGTTCTGTTGTTGTGAAGGAATGAAGGTTGGTTCTGTTGTTGTGAAGGAAGGTTAGTTCTGTTGTTGTGAAGGAAGGTTAGTTCTGTTGTTGTGAAGGAAGGTTAGTTCTGTTGTTGTGAAGGAAGGTTAGTTCTGTTGTTGTGAAGGAAGGTTGGTTCTGTTGTTGTGAAGGAAGGTTAGTTCTGTTGTTGTGAATGAAGGAAGGTTGGTTCTGTTGTTGTGAAGGAAGGTTAGTTCTGTTGTTGTGAAGGAAGGTTAGTTCTGTTGTTGTGAAGGAAGGTTAGTTCTGTTGTTGTGAAGGAAGGTTAGTTCTGTTGTTGTGAAGGAACGAAGGTTAGTTCTGTTGTTGTGAAGGAAGGTTAGTTCTGTTGTTGTGAAGGAAGGTTAGTTCTGTTGTTGTGAAGGAAGGTTAGTTCTGTTGTTGTGAAGGAAGGTTGGTTCTGTTGTTGTGAAGGAAGGTTAGTTCTGTTGTTGTGAAGGAAGGTTAGTTCTGTTGTTGTGAAGGAAGGTTAGTTCTGCTGTTGTGAAGGAAGGTTAGTTCTGTTGTTGTGAAGGAAGGTTAGTTCTGTTGTTGTGAAGGAAGGTTAGTTCTGTTGTTGTGAAGGAAGGTTAGTTCTGTTGTTGTGAAGGAAGGAAGGTTGGTTCTGTTGTTGTGAAGGAAGGTTAGTTCTGTTGTTGTGAAGGAAGGTTAGTTCTGTTGTTGTGAAGGAAGGTTAGTTCTTTTGTTGTGAAGGAAGGTTAGTTCTGTTGTTGTGAAGGAAGGTTAGTTCTGTTGTTGTGAAGGAAGGTTAGTTCTGTTGTTGTGAAGGAAGGAAGGTTAGTTCTGTTGTTGTGAAGGAAGGTTAGTTCTGTTGTTGTGAAGGAAGGTTAGTTCTGTTGTTGTGAAGGAAGGAAGGTTAGTTCTGTTGTTGTGAAGGAAGGTTAGTTCTGTTGTTGTGAAGGAAGGTTGGTTCTGTTGTTGTGAAGGAAGGTTGGTTCTGTTGTTGTGAAGGAAGGTTGGTTCTGTTGTTGTGAAGGAAGGTTAGTTCTGTTGTTGTGAAGGAACGAAGGTTAGTTCTGTTGTTGTGAAGGAAGGTTAGTTCTGTTGTTGTGAAGGAAGGTTGGTTCTGTTGTTGTGAAGGAAGGAAGGTTAGTTCTGTTGTTGTGAAGGAAGGTTGGTTCTGTTGTTGTGAAGGAAGGTTAGTTCTGTTGTTGTGAAGGAAGGTTAGTTCTGTTGTTGTGAAGGAAGGTTAGTTCTGTTGTTGTGAAGGAAGGTTGGTTCTGTTGTTGTGGGAAGGAAGGTTAGTTCTGTTGTTGTGAAGGAAGGTTAGTTCTGTTGTTGTGAAGGAAGGAAGGTTAGTTCTGTTGTTGTGAAGGAAGGTTAGTTCTGTTGTTGTGAAGGAAGGTTAGTTCTGTTGTTGTGAAGGAAGGTTAGTTCTGTTGTTGTGAAGGAAGGTTAGTTCTGTTGTTGTGAAGGAAGGTTAGTTCTGTTGTTGTGAAGGAAGGTTAGTTCTGTTGTTGTGAAGGAAGGTTAGTTATGTTGTTGTGAATGAAGGTTAGTTCTGTTGTTGTGAAGGAAGGAAGGTTGGTTCTGTTGTTGTGAAGGAAGGTTAGTTCTGTTGTTGTGAAGGAAGGAAGGTTAGTTCTGTTGTTGTGAGGGAAGGAAGGTTGGTTCTGTTGTTGTGAAGGAAGGTTGGTTCTGTTGTTGTGAAGGAAGGAAGGTTAGTTATTTTCCATACTGACATTTTTATCACTTTCACAACATTTTACACAAAGTCTTGGAGGGTATACAATCTTAGTCTGCTTCTCTGCTAGTCAATATCTTCCCTTCCTTCCTCTCTAACAGGAAGTACCTGTCCTGCGTTGGTTACCCAGAATGCAAGTGTTCCGTGTGGTTTCCTGACACGGTGTTAGAGGTCAACAGAGACGAGTCTGTCTGTCCCACCTGTCAGCCACGCCCCGTTCACATGTAGGTACCTGTCTGTCTGTCTGTCTGTCTGTCTGTCTGTCTGTCTGTCTGTCTGTCTGTCTGTCTGTCTGTCTGTTATACCTGTCTGTCTGTCTGTCTGTCTGTCTGTCTGTCTGTCTGTCTGTCTGTTATGCCTGTCTGTCTGTCTGTCTGTCTGTCTGTCTGTCTGTCTGTCTGTCTGTCTGTCTGTCTGCCTGTTATACCTGTCTGTCTGTCTGTCTGTCTGTTATGCCTGTCTGTCTGTCTGTCTGTCTGTCTGTCTGTCTGTCTGTCTGTCTGTCTGTCTGTTATACCTGTCTGTCTGTCTGTCTGTCTGTCTGTCTGTCTGTCTGTCTCTGTCTGTCTGTCTGTCTGTCTGTCTGTCTGTCTGTTATACCTGTCTGTCTGCCCTGATGGTAGTGGAGACAGACAGGTATAAACCAGCCACATCAAAGAGTCCTGATGAGCTGGGAGATATATCCTCTATTATAATACACTATAAATCCACCAATGGACTGGGACTACTGATATATCCTCTATTATAATACACTATAAATCCACCAATGGACTGGGACTACTGATATATCCTCTATTATAATACACTATAAATCCACCAATGGACTGGGACTACTGATATATCCTCTATTATAATACACTATAAATCCACCAATGGACTGGGACTACTGATATATCCTCTATTATAATACACTATAAATCCACCAATGGACTGGGACTACTGATATATCCTCTATTATAATACACTATAAATCCACCAATGGACTGGGACTACTGATATATCCTCTATTATAATACACTATAAATCCACCAATGGACTGGGACTACTGATATATCCTCTATTATAATACACTATAAATCCACCAATGGACTGGGACTACTGATATATCCTCTATTATAATACACTATAAATCCACCAATGGACTGGGACTACTGATATATCCTCTATTATAATACACTATAAATCCACCAATGGACTGGGACTACTGATATATCCTCTATTATAATACACTATAAATCCACCAATGGACTGGGACTACTGATATATCCTCTATTATAATACACTATAAATCCACCAATGGACTGGGACTACTGATATATCCTCTATTATAATACACTATAAATCCACCAATGGACTGGGACTACTGATATATCCTCTATTATAATACACTATAAATCCACCAATGGACTGGGACTACTGATATATCCTCTATTATAATACACTATAAATCCACCAATGGACTGGGACTACTGATATATCCTCTATTATAATACACTATAAATCCACCAATGGACTGGGACTACTGATATATCCTCTATTATAATACACTATAAATCCACCAATGGACTGGGACTACTGATATATCCTCTATTATAATACACTATAAATCCACCAATGGACTGGGACTACTGATATATCCTCTATTATAATACACTATAAATCCACCAATGGACTGGGACTACTGATATATCCTCTATTATAATACACTATAAATCCACCAATGGACTGGGACTACTGATATATCCTCTATTATAATACACTATAAATCCACCAATGGACTGGGACTACTGATATATCCTCTATTATAATACACTATAAATCCACCAATGGACTGGGACTACTGATATATCCTCTATTATAATACACTATAAATCCACCAATGGACTGGGACTACTGATATATCCTCTATTATAATACACTATAAATCCACCAATGGACTGGGACTACTGATATATCCTCTATTATAATACACTATAAATCCACCAATGGACTGGGACTACTGATATATCCTCTATTATAATACACTATAAATCCACCAATGGACTGGGACTACTGATATATCCTCTATTATAATACACTATAAATCCACCAATGGACTGGGACTACTGATATATCCTCTATTATAATACACTATAAATCCACCAATGGACTGGGACTACTGATATATCCTCTATTATAATACACTATAAATCCACCAATGGACTGGGACTACTGATATATCCTCTATTATAATACACTATAAATCCACCAATGGACTGGGACTACTGATATATCCTCTATTATAATACACTATAAATCCACCAATGGACTGGGACTACTGATATATCCTCTATTATAATACACTATAAATCCACCAATGGACTGGGACTACTGATATATCCTCTATTATAATACACTATAAATCCACCAATGGACTGGGACTACTGATATATCCTCTATTATAATACACTATAAATCCACCAATGGACTGGGACTACTGATATATCCTCTATTATAATACACTATAAATCCACCAATGGACTGGGACTACTGATATATCCTCTATTATAATACACTATAAATCCACCAATGGACTGGGACTACTGATATATCCTCTATTATAATACACTATAAATCCACCAATGGACTGGGACTACTGATATATCCTCTATTATAATACACTATAAATCCACCAATGGACTGGGACTACTGATATATCCTCTATTATAATACACTATAAATCCACCAATGGACTGGGGCTACTGATATATCCTCTATTATAATACACTATAAATCCACCAATGGACTGGGACTACTGATATATCCTCTATTATAATACACTATAAATCCACCAATGGACTGGGACTACTGATATATCCTCTATTATAATACACTATAAATCCACCAATGGACTGGGACTACTGATATATCCTCTATTATAATACACTATAAATCCACCAATGGACTGGGACTACTGATATATCCTCTATTATAATACACTATAAATCCACCAATGGACTGGGACTACTGATATATCCTCTATTATAATACACTATAAATCCACCAATGGACTGGGACTACTGATATATCCTCTATTATAATACACTATAAATCCACCAATGGACTGGGACTACTGATATATCCTCTATTATAATACACTATAAATCCACCAATGGACTGGGACTACTGATATATCCTCTATTATAATACACTATAAATCCACCAATGGACTGGGACTACTGATATATCCTCTATTATAATACACTATAAATCCACCAATGGACTGGGACTACTGATATATCCTCTATTATAATACACTATAAATCCACCAATGGACTGGGACTACTGATATATCCTCTATTATAATACACTATAAATCCACCAATGGACTGGGACTACTGATATATCCTCTATTATAATACACTATAAATCCACCAATGGACTGGGACTACTGATATATCCTCTATTATAATACACTATAAATCCACCAATGGACTGGGACTACTGATATATCCTCTATTATAATACACTATAAATCCACCAATGGACTGGGACTACTGATATATCCTCTATTATAATACACTATAAATCCACCAATGGACTGGGACTACTGATATATCCTCTATTATAATACACTATAAATCCACCAATGGACTGGGACTACTGATATATCCTCTATTATAATACACTATAAATCCACCAATGGACTGGGACTACTGATATATCCTCTATTATAATACACTATAAATCCACCAATGGACTGGGACTACTGATATATCCTCTATTATAATACACTATAAATCCACCAATGGACTGGGACTACTGATATATCCTCTATTATAATACACTATAAATCCACCAATGGACTGGGACTACTGATATATCCTCTATTATAATACACTATAAATCCACCAATGGACTGGGACTACTGATATATCCTCTATTATAATACACTATAAATCCACCAATGGACTGGGACTACTGATATATCCTCTATTATAATACACTATAAATCCACCAATGGACTGGGACTACTGATATATCCTCTATTATAATACACTATAAATCCACCAATGGACTGGGACTACTGATATATCCTCTATTATAATACACTATAAATCCACCAATGGACTGGGACTACTGATATATCCTCTATTATAATACACTATAAATCCACCAATGGACTGGGACTACTGATATATCCTCTATTATAATACACTATAAATCCACCAATGGACTGGGACTACTGATATATCCTCTATTATAATACACTATAAATCCACCAATGGACTGGGACTACTGATATATCCTCTATTATAATACACTATAAATCCACCAATGGACTGGGACTACTGATATATCCTCTATTATAATACACTATAAATCCACCAATGGACTGGGACTACTGATATATCCTCTATTATAATACACTATAAATCCACCAATGGACTGGGACTACTGATATATCCTCTATTATAATACACTATAAATCCACCAATGGACTGGGACTACTGATATATCCTCTATTATAATACACTATAAATCCACCAATGGACTGGGACTACTGATATATCCTCTATTATAATACACTATAAATCCACCAATGGACTGGGACTACTGATATATCCTCTATTATAATACACTATAAATCCACCAATGGACTGGGACTACTGATATATCCTCTATTATAATACACTATAAATCCACCAATGGACTGGGACTACTGATATATCCTCTATTATAATACACTATAAATCCACCAATGGACTGGGACTACTGATATATCCTCTATTATAATACACTATAAATCCACCAATGGACTGGGACTACTGATATATCCTCTATTATAATACACTATAAATCCACCAATGGACTGGGACTACTGATATATCCTCTATTATAATACACTATAAATCCACCAATGGACTGGGACTACTGATATATCCTCTATTATAATACACTATAAATCCACCAATGGACTGGGACTACTGATATATCCTCTATTATAATACACTATAAATCCACCAATGGACTGGGAACTACTGATATATCCTCTATTATAATACACTATAAATCCACCAATGGACTGGGGCTACTGATATATCCTCTATTATAATACACTATAAATCCACCAATGGACTGGGACTACTGATATATCCTCTATTATAATACACTATAAATCCACCAATGGACTGGGACTACTGATATATCCTCTATTATAATACACTATAAATCCACCAATGGACTGGGACTACTGATATATCCTCTATTATAATACACTATAAATCCACCAATGGACTGGGACTACTGATATATCCTCTATTATAATACACTATAAATCCACCAATGGACTGGGACTACTGATATATCCTCTATTATAATACACTATAAATCCACCAATGGACTGGGACTACTGATATATCCTCTATTATAATACACTATAAATCCACCAATGGACTGGGGCTACTGATATATCCTCTATTATAATACACTATAAATCCACCAATGGACTGGGACTACTGATATATCCTCTATTATAATACACTATAAATCCACCAATGGACTGGGACTACTGATATATCCTCTATTATAATACACTATAAATCCACCAATGGACTGGGACTACTGATATATCCTCTATTATAATACACTATAAATCCACCAATGGACTGGGACTACTGATATATCCTCTATTATAATACACTATAAATCCACCAATGGACTGGGACTACTGATATATCCTCTATTATAATACACTATAAATCCACCAATGGACTGGGACTACTGATATATCCTCTATTATAATACACTATAAATCCACCAATGGACTGGGACTACTGATATATCCTCTATTATAATACACTATAAATCCACCAATGGACTGGGACTACTGATATATCCTCTATTATAATACACTATAAATCCACCAATGGACTGGGACTACTGATATATCCTCTATTATAATACACTATAAATCCACCAATGGACTGGGACTACTGATATATCCTCTATTATAATACACTATAAATCCACCAATGGACTGGGACTACTGATATATCCTCTATTATAATACACTATAAATCCACCAATGGACTGGGACTACTGATATATCCTCTATTATAATACACTATAAATCCACCAATGGACTGGGACTACTGATATATCCTCTATTATAATACACTATAAATCCACCAATGGACTGGGACTACTGATATATCCTCTATTATAATACACTATAAATCCACCAATGGACTGGGACTACTGATATATCCTCTATTATAATACACTATAAATCCACCAATGGACTGGGACTACTGATATATCCTCTATTATAATACACTATAAATCCACCAATGGACTGGGACTACTGATATATCCTCTATTATAATACACTATAAATCCACCAATGGACTGGGACTACTGATATATCCTCTATTATAATACACTATAAATCCACCAATGGACTGGGACTACTGATATATCCTCTATTATAATACACTATAAATCCACCAATGGACTGGGACTACTGATATATCCTCTATTATAATACACTATAAATCCACCAATGGACTGGGACTACTGATATATCCTCTATTATAATACACTATAAATCCACCAATGGACTGGGACTACTGATATATCCTCTATTATAATACACTATAAATCCACCAATGGACTGGGACTACTGATATATCCTCTATTATAATACACTATAAATCCACCAATGGACTGGGACTACTGATATATCCTCTATTATAATACACTATAAATCCACCAATGGACTGGGACTACTGATATATCCTCTATTATAATAACTATAAATCCACCAATGGACTGGGAAAGATATATCTCTATTATAATACACTATAAATCCACCAATGGACTGGGACTACTGATATATCTTATTATAATAACTATAATAAAATTATGGATGGGACTACTGAAATATTATAATACACTATAAATCCACCAATGGACTGGGGCTAGAATATCCTC
>NW_025548156.1:0-63487 GCF_905237065.1 Salmo salar
GAAATCTTGGATAATGGGGAAATCTTGGATAATGGGGGAAATCTTGGAGAATGGGGAAATCTTGGAGAATGGGGGGAATCTTGGAGAATGGGGGAATCTTGGATAATGGGGGGGAATCTTGGAGAATGGTGGGGGGAATCTTGGATAATGGGGAATCTTGGAGAATGGGGAAATCTTGGAGAATGGGGGGAAATCTTGGAGAATGGGGGGAATCTTGGAGAATGGTGGGGGAATCTTGGAGAATGGTGGGGGAATCTTGGAGAATGGGGGAATCTTGGAGAATGGTGGGGGAATCTTGGAGAATGGTGGGGAATCTTGGAGAATGGTGGGGAATCTTGGAGAATGGTGGGGGAATCTTGGAGAATGGTGGGGGAATCTTGGAGAATGGTGGGGGAATCTTGGAGAATGGGGGAAATCTTGGAGAATGGGGGAATCTTGGAGAATGGTGGGGGGAATCTTGGAGAATGGTGGGGGAATCTTGGAGAATGGGGGGAAATCTTGGAGAATGGGGGAATCTTGGAGAATGGTGGGGGAATCTTGGAGAATGGGGGGAATCTTGGAGAATGGGGAAATCTTGGAGAATGGGGGAAATCTTGGAGAATGGTGGGGGAGTCTTGGAGAATGGTGGGGGAGTCTTGGAGAATGGTGGGGGAGTCTTGGAGAATGGTGGGGGAATCTTGGAGAATGGTGGGGAATCTTGGAGAATGGGGGAAATCTTGGAGAATGGGGGGGAAATCTTGGAGAATGGGGGAATCTTGGAGAATGGTGGGGGAATCTTGGAGAATGGGGAAATCTTGGAGAATGGGGGAATCTTGGATAATGGGGGAAATCTTGGATAATTCCTGTATTGTATCGATGACGAGGTTGCGATTTGTCTCCTTACAGCCGAGACGGAGCCTCACGAGGGAAAGCGGAAGGTGGAGTCCCTGTGGCCGATATTCAGACTGCATCATCAGAGGAGCAGATATATCTTCGACTTGTTCTACAAGAGGAAGGCCATCAGCAGAGGTAGATAATATTACTGTTACATAAGAGGAAGACCGTCAGCAGAGATAGATATTACTGTTACATAAGAGGAAGACCGTCAGCAGAGATAGATATTACTGTTACATAAGAGGAAGACCATCAGCAGAGATAGATATTACTGTTACATAAGAGGAAGACCGTCAGCAGAGATGGATATTACTGTTACATAAGAGGAAGACCATCAGCAGAGATAGATATTACTGTTACATAAGAGGAAGACCGTCAGCAGAGATAGATATTACTGTTACATAAGAGGAAGACCGTCAGCAGAGATAGATATTACTGTTACATAAGAGGAAGACCGTCAGCAGAGATAGATATTACTGTTACATAAGAGGAAGACCGTCAGCAGAGATAGATATTACTGTTACATAAGAGGAAGACCGTCAGCAGAGATAGATATTACTGTTACATAAGAGGAAGACCGTCAGCAGAGATAGATATTACTGTTACATAAGAGGAAGACCGTCAGCAGAGATAGATATTACTGTTACATAAGAGGAAGACCGTCAGCAGAGATAGATATTACTGTTACATAAGAGGAAGACCGTCAGCAGAGATAGATATTACTGTTACATAAGAGGAAGACCGTCAGCAGAGATAGATATTACTGTTACATAAGAGGAAGACCGTCAGCAGAGATAGATATTACTGTTACATAAGAGGAAGACCGTCAGCAGAGATAGATATTACTGTTACATAAGAGGAAGACCGTCAGCAGAGATAGATATTACTGTTACATAAGAGGAAGACCGTCAGCAGAGGTAGATATTACTGTTACATAAGAGGAAGACCGTCAGCAGAGGAAGACCGTCAGCAGAGATAGATATTACTGTTACATAAGAGGAAGACCGTCAGCAGAGATAGATATTACTGTTACATAAGAGGAAGACCGTCAGCGGAGGTAGATAATATTACTGTTACATAAGAGGAAGACCGTCAGCAGAGATAGATATTACTGTTACATAAGAGGAAGACCGTCAGCAGAGATAGATATTACTGTTACATAAGAGGAAGACCGTCAGCAGAGGTAGATATTACTGTTACATAAGAGGAAGACCGTCAGCAGAGGAAGACCGTCAGCAGAGGTAGATATTACTGTTACATAAGAGGAAGACCGTCAGCAGAGATAGATATTACTGTTACATAAGAGGAACACCGTCAGCAGAGGTAGATATTACTGTTACATAAGAGGAACACCGTCAGCAGAGGTAGATATTACTGTTACATAAGAGGAAGACCGTCAGCAGAGATAGATATTACTGTTACATAAGAGGAAGACCGTCAGCAGAGATAGATATTACTGTTACATAAGAGGAAGACCGTCAGCAGAGGTAGATAATATTACTGTTACATAAGAGGAAGACCGTCAGCAGAGATAGATATTACTGTTACATAAGAGGAAGACCGTCAGCAGAGATAGATATTACTGTTACATAAGAGGAAGACCGTCAGCAGAGGAAGACCATCAGCAGAGATAGATATTACTGTTACATAAGAGGAAGACCGTCAGCAGAGATAGATATTACTGTTACGTAAGAGGAAGACCGTCAGCAGAGATAGATATTACTGTTACATAAGAGGAAGACCGTCAGCAGAGGTAGATAATATTACTGTTACATAAGAGGAAGACCGTCAGCAGAGGTAGATAATATTACTGTTACATAAGAGGAAGACCGTCAGCAGAGATAGATATTACTGTTACATAAGAGGAAGACCGTCAGCAGAGGTAGATATTACTGTTACATAAGAGGAAGACCGTCAGCAGAGGTAGATAATACTGTTACATAAGAGGAAGACCGTCAGCAGAGGAAGACCGTCAGCAGAGATAGATATTATTGTTACATAAGAGGAACGCCGTCAGCAGAGATAGATATTACTGTTACATAAGAGGAAGACCGTCAGCAGAGGTAGATATTACTGTTACATAAGAGGAAGACCGTCAGCAGAGATAGATATTACTGTTACATAAGAGGAACGCCGTCAGCAGAGATAGATATTACTGTTACATAAGAGGAAGACCGTCAGCAGAGATAGATATTACTGTTACATAAGAGGAACACCGTCAGCAGAGATAGATATTACTGTTACATAAGAGGAAGACCGTCAGCAGAGATAGATATTACTGTTACATAAGAGGAACGCCGTCAGCAGAGATAGATATTACTGTTACATAAGAGGAAGACCGTCAGCAGAGATAGATATTACTGTTACATAAGAGGAAGACCGTCAGCAGAGATAGATATTACTGTTACATAAGAGGAAGACCGTCAGCAGAGATAGATATTACTGTTACATAAGAGGAAGACCGTCAGCAGAGATAGATATTACTGTTACATAAGAGGAAGACCGTCAGCAGAGATAGATATTACTGTTACATAAGAGGAAGACCGTCAGCAGAGATAGATATTACTGTTACATAAGAGGAAGACCGTCAGCAGAGATAGATATTACTGTTACATAAGAGGAAGACTGTCAGCAGAGATAGATATTACTGTTACATAAGAGGAAGACCGTCAGCAGAGATAGATATTACTGTTACATAAGAGGAAGACCGTCAGCAGAGATAGATATTACTGTTACATAAGAGGAACGCCGTCAGCAGAGATAGATATTACTGTTACATAAGAGGAAGACCGTCAGCAGAGATAGATATTACTGTTACATAAGAGGAACACCGTCAGCAGAGGTAGATAATATTACTGTTACATAAGAGGAAGACCGTCAGCAGAGATGGATATTACTGTTACATAAGAGGAAGACCGTCAGCAGAGGTAGACCATCGTACACTGAATATATAAGATGCAGAGGCTAGTGGAGCGTTGAGTTTGCTTATTTTAGGGTTTGGGTTTTTAGGTATAATGCTCTTTTTCTCTCTCTCTCTCTCTCTCTCTCTCTCTCTCTCTCTCTCTCTCTGTCTCTCTGTCTCTCTGTCTCTCTGTCTCTGTCTGTCTCTCTGTGTGTGTAGAGCTGTATGACTACTGTATAAAGGAGAGTTATGCTGATAAGAATCTGATCGCTAAGTGGAAGAAACAGGGATACGAGAACCTGTGCTGTCTTCGATGCATCCAGACACGGGACACCAACTTTGGGACCAACTGCATCTGCAGAGTCCCCAAGAGCAAGCTGGAGGTGGTGAGTACTGCAATAGTACTATAGTACTACTATAGAGTCCCCAAGAGCAAGCTGGAGGTGGTGAGTACTGCAATAATACTATAGTACTACTATAATACTACTATAGAGTCCCCAAGAGCAAGCTGGAGGTGGTGAGTACTGCAATAATACTATAGTACTACTGTAATACTACTATAGAGTCCCCAAGAGCAAGCTGGAGGTGGTGAGTACTGCAATAATACTATAGTACTACTATAATACTACTATAGAGTCCCCAAGAGCAAGCTGGAGGTGGTGAGTACTGCAATAATACTATAGTACTACTGTAATACTACTATAGAGTCCCCAAGAGCAAGCTGGAGGTGGTGAGTACTGCAATAATACTATAGTACTACTATAATACTACTATAGAGTCCCCAAGAGCAAGCTGGAGGTGGTGAGTACTGCAATAATACTATAGTACTACTATAATACTACTATAGAGTCCCCAAGAGCAAGCTGGAGGTGGTGAGTACTGCATTAATACTATAGTACTACTATAATACTACTATAGAGTCCCCAAGAGCCAGCTGGAGGTGGTGAGTACTGCAATAATACTATAGTACTACTATAATACTACTATAGAGTCCCCAAGAGCAAGCTGGAGGTGGTGAGTACTGCAATAATACTATAGTACTACTATAATACTACTATAGAGTCCCCAAGAGCAAGCTGGAGGTGGTGAGTACTGCAATAATACTATAGTACTACTATAATACTACTATAGAGTCCCCAAGAGCAAGCTGGAGGTGGTGAGTACTGCAATAATACTATAGTACTACTATAATACTACTATAGAGTCCCCAAGAGCAAGCTGGAGGTGGTGAGTACTGCAATAATACTATAGTACTACTATAATACTACTATAGAGTCCCCAAGAGCAAGCTGGAGGTGGTGAGTACTGCATTAATACTATAGTACTACTATAATACTACTATAGAGTCCCCAAGAGCCAGCTGGAGGTGGTGAGTACTGCAATAATACTATAGTACTACTGTAATACTACTATAGAGTCCCCAAGAGCCAGCTGGAGGTGGTGAGTACTGCATTAATACTATAGTACTACTATAATACTACTATAGAGTCCCCAAGAGCAAACTGGAGGTGGTGAGTACTGCATTAATACTATAGTACTACTATAATACTACTATAGAGTCCCCAAGAGCAAGCTGGAGGTGGTGAGTACTGCATTAATACTATAGTACTACTATAATACTACTATAGAGTCCCCAAGAGCAAGCTGGAGGTGGTGAGTACTGCAATAATACTATAGTACTACTATAATACTACTATAGAGTCCCCAAGAGCAAGCTGGAGGTGGTGAGTACTGCAATAATACTATAGTACTACTATAATACTACTATAGAGTCCCCAAGAGCAAGCTGGAGGTGGTGAGTACTGCAATAATACTACTATAGTACTACTATAATACTACTATAGAGTCCCCAAGAGCAAGCTGGAGGTGGTGAGTACTGCAATAATACTATAGTACTACTATAATACTACTATAGAGTCCCCAAGAGCAAGCTGGAGGTGGTGAGTACTGCAATAATACTACTATAGTACTACTATAATACTACAATAATACTACAATACTACTATAGAGTCCCCAAGAGCAAGCTGGAGGTGGTGAGTACTGCAATAATACTACTATAATACTACTATAGAGTCCCCAAGAGCAAGCTGGAGGTGGTGAGTACTGCAATAATACTATAGTACTACTATAATACTACTATAGAGTCCCCAAGAGCAAGCTGGAGGTGGTGAGTACTGCAATAATACTATAGTACTACTATAATACTACTATAGAGTCCCCAAGAGCAAGCTGGAGGTGGTGAGTACTGCAATAATACTATAGTACTACTGTAATACTACTATAGAGTCCCCAAGAGCAAGCTGGAGGTGGTGAGTACTGCAATAATACTACTATAATACTACTATAGAGTCCCCAAGAGCAAGCTGGAGGTGGTGAGTACTGCAATAATACTATAGTACTACTATAATACTACTATAGAGTCCCCAAGAGCAAGCTGGAGGTGGTGAGTACTGCAATAATACTATAGTACTACTATAGAGTCCCCAAGAGCAAGCTGGAGGTGGTGAGTACTGCAATAATACTATAGTACTACTATAATACTACTATAGAGTCCCCAAGAGCAAGCTGGAGGTGGTGAGTACTGCAATAATACTATAGTACTACTATAATACTACTATAGAGTCCCCAAGAGCAAGCTGGAGGTGGTGAGTACTGCAATAATACTATAGTACTACTATAATACTACTATAGAGTCCCCAAGAGCAAGCTGGAGGTGGTGAGTACTGCAATAATACTATAGTACTACTATAATACTACTATAGAGTCCCCAAGAGCAAGCTGGAGGTGGTGAGTACTGCAATAATACTACTATAATACTACTATAGAGTCCCCAAGAGCCAGCTGGAGGTGGTGAGTACTGCAATAATACTATAGTACTACTGTAATACTACTATAGAGTCCCCAAGAGCAAGCTGGAGGTGGTGAGTACTGCAATAATACTATAATACTACTATAGAGTCCCCAAGAGCAAGCTGGAGGTGGTGAGTACTGCAATAATACTATAGTACTACTATAATACTACTATAGAGTCCCCAAGAGCAAGCTGGAGGTGGTGAGTACTGCAATAATACTATAGTACTACTATAATACTACTATAGAGTCCCCAAGAGCAAGCTGGAGGTGGTGAGTACTGCAATAATACTATAGTACTACTATAATACTACTATAGAGTCCCCAAGAGCAAGCTGGAGGTGGTGAGTACTGCAATAATACTATAATACTACTATAGAGTCCCCAAGAGCAAGCTGGAGGTGGTGAGTACTGCAATAATACTATAGTACTACTATAATACTACTATAGAGTCCCCAAGAGCAAGCTGGAGGTGGTGAGTACTGCAATAATACTATAGTACTACTATAATACTACTATAGAGTCCCCAAGAGCAAGCTGGAGGTGGTGAGTACTGCATTAATACTATAATACTACTATAATACTACTATAGAGTCCCCAAGAGCAAGCTGGAGGTGGTGAGTACTGCAATAATACTATAGTACTACTATAATACTACTATAGAGTCCCCAAGAGCAAGCTGGAGGTGGTGAGTACTGCAATAATACTATAGTACTACTATAATACTACTATAGAGTCCCCAAGAGCAAGCTGGAGGTGGTGAGTACTGCAATAATACTATAGTACTACTATAATACTACTATAGAGTCCCCAAGAGCCAGCTGGAGGTGGTGAGTACTGCAATAATACTATAGTACTACTATAATACTACTATAGAGTCCCCAAGAGCAAGCTGGAGGTGGTGAGTACTGCAATAATACTATAGTACTACTATAATACTACTATAGAGTCCCCAAGAGCAAGCTGGAGGTGGTGAGTACTGCAATAATACTATAGTACTACTATAATACTACTATAGAGTCCCCAAGAGCAAGCTGGAGGTGGTGAGTACTGCAATAATACTATAGTACTACTATAATACTACTATAGAGTCCCCAAGAGCAAGCTGGAGGTGGTGAGTACTGCAATAATACTATAGTACTACTATAATACTACTATAGAGTCCCCAAGAGCAAGCTGGAGGTGGTGAGTACTGCAATAATACTATAGTACTACTGTAATACTACTATAGAGTCCCCAAGAGCAAGCTGGAGGTGGTGAGTACTGCATTAATACTATAGTACTACTATAATACTACTATAGAGTCCCCAAGAGCAAGCTGGAGGTGGTGAGTACTGCATTAATACTATAGTACTACTATAATACTACTATAGAGTCCCCAAGAGCAAGCTGGAGGTGGTGAGTACTGCAATAATACTATAGTACTACTATAATACTACTATAGAGTCCCCAAGAGCAAGCTGGAGGTGGTGAGTACTGCAATAATACTATAGTACTACTATAATACTACTATAGAGTCCCCAAGAGCAAGCTGGAGGTGGTGAGTACTGCAATAATACTATAGTACTACTATAATACTACTATAGAGTCCCCAAGAGCAAGCTGGAGGTGGTGAGTACTGCAATAATACTATAGTACTACTATAATACTACTATAGAGTCCCCAAGAGCAAGCTGGAGGTGGTGAGTACTGCATTAATACTATAGTACTACTATAATACTACTATAGAGTCCCCAAGAGCAAGCTGGAGGTGGTGAGTACTGCATTAATACTATAGTACTACTATAATACTACTATAGAGTCCCCAAGAGCAAGCTGGAGGTGGTGAGTACTGCATTAATACTATAGTACTACTATAATACTACTATAGAGTCCCCAAGAGCAAGCTGGAGGTGGTGAGTACTGCATTAATACTATAGTACTACTATAATACTACTATAGAGTCCCCAAGAGCAAGCTGGAGGTGGTGAGTACTGCAATAATACTATAGTACTACTATAATACTACTATAGAGTCCCCAAGAGCAAGCTGGAGGTGGTGAGTACTGCAATAATACTATAGTACTACTATAATACTACTATAGAGTCCCCAAGAGCAAGCTGGAGGTGGTGAGTACTGCAATAATACTATAGTACTACTATAATACTACTATAGAGTCCCCAAGAGCAAGCTGGAGGTGGTGAGTACTGCAATAATACTATAGTACTACTATAATACTACTATAGAGTCCCCAAGAGCAAGCTGGAGGTGGTGAGTACTGCATTAATACTATAGTACTACTATAATACTACTATAGAGTCCCCAAGAGCAAGCTGGAGGTGGTGAGTACTGCAATAATACTATAGTACTACTATAATACTACTATAGAGTCCCCAAGAGCAAGCTGGAGGTGGTGAGTACTGCAATAATACTATAGTACTACTATAATACTACTATAGAGTCCCCAAGAGCAAGCTGGAGGTGGTGAGTACTGCAATAATACTATAGTACTACTATAATACTACTATAGAGTCCCCAAGAGCAAGCTGGAGGTGGTGAGTACTGCAATAATACTACTATAATACTACTATAATACTACAATAATACTACAATACTACTATAGAGTCCCCAAGAGCAAACTGGAGGTGGTGAGTACTGCATTAATACTACTATAATACTGTTATACTACTACACTATAACACATCACCACTACACCACTATACCATATTATCAATACACTGTCATTTACCGTAATTTCCGGACTATTGAGCGCACCTGAATATAAGCCGCACCCACTGAATTAAAAAAAATATATTATTATTCTGAACATAAATAAGCCGCACATGTCTATAAGCCGCAGGTGCCTAACCGGTACATTGAAACAAATTAACTTTACACAGGCTTTAACAAAACACGGCTTGTAAACAACAATAAATTAAAAAAATTAGCAGTAAACAGTAGCCTACCAAGAAAGTCATTGGTCACTATCTTCCTCCTCCTGTGCACTGAAACAATCTCCTTCGGTGTCGGAGTTGAATATCCTCAGAATTGCTTCATCCGATATTGGGATCGTTTTCACTGTCGCTCTCGTCCCTTTCATCCGGAGGCAAATCCCCCCCCCGCTGAGCCCTCTTCAACACGGAGCAGTCCAGCCTTTCCAAACCCGTTGACGACAGTGGATTTTTTTTTTTGGGGACAATGCTCCACGCTGTCAGGACCCACAAATTTGAAAGCGGTAAAAAAATCCATATATTAGCCCGCGTCGTTGTTTAAGCCGCGAAGTTCAAAGCCTGAGGGGGTAAAAAAGTTGCGGCTTATAATCCGGTAATTGACGGTGATATTTCACTCTGCCTGAGGTGTGTTCATTAGTGCAACGAAAACTATGGTTCCTTATCGGACAAATTCACGTTTGTTCCTTCCCATTTCAGTTCCTAGTGGATACCCCCCAGTCTGTTAACCTCTCTGTCTCTCTCTCTCTGTCTCTCTCTCTCTGTCTCTCTCTCTGTCTCTCTCTCTCTGTCTCTCTCTCTCTCTCTCTCTCTCTCTCTCTGTCTCTCTCTCTCTCTGTCTCTCTCTCTCTCTGTCTCTCTCTCCCTGTCTCTCTCTCTGTCTCTCTCTCTCTCTGTCTCTCTCTCTCTCTGTCTCCCTGTCTCTCTCTCCCTCCCTGTCTCTCTCTCCCTCCCTGTCTCTCTCTCCCTCCCTGTCTCTCTCTCTCCCTGTCTCTCTCTCTCTCTGTCTCTCTCTGTCTCTCTCTCTCTGTCTCTCTCTCTGTCTCTCTCTCTCTCTCTCTCTCTCTGTCTCTCTCTCTGTCTCTCTCTCTGTCTGTCTCTCTCTCTGTCTCTCTCTCTGTCTCTCTCTCTGTCTCTCTCTGTCTCTCTCTCTCTCTCTCTCTCTCTGTCTCTCTCTCTGTCTCTCTCTCTGTCTCTCTCTCTGTCTCTCTCTCTGTTTCTCTCTCTGTTTCTCTGTCTCTGTTCCTCTGTTTCTCTGTCTCTCTGTTTCTCTGTCTCTCTGTTTCTCTCTCTGTCTCTCTGTCTCTCTCTCTCTCTCTGTCTCTCTGTCTCTCTCTCTCTCTCTCTCTGTTTCTCTGTCTCTCTCTGTTTCTCTGTCTGTCTCTGTCTCTCTCTGTTTCTCTGTCTGTCTCTGTCTCTGTCTCTGTCTCTCTCTCTCTCTCTCTCTCTCTCTCGCTGTGTCTCTGTTTCTCTCTCTCTCTGTCTCTCTGTTTCTCTCTCTCCCAGGGGAGGATTATAGAGTGTACCCACTGTGGTTGCCGAGGCTGCTCCGGCTGAATCGTCAGGATCGCCTGGCTCTTCTGCTGTGGATCGTCTAGTCAGGTCTGGATCGCCTGGCTGTTCTGCTGTGGATCGTCTAGTCTGGCCTGGCTGTTTTGCTCTGGATCGTCTAGTCTGGCCTGGCTGTTTTTCTCTGGATCGTCTAGTCTGGCCTGGCTGTTTTGCTGTGGATCGTCAGTTATTTTCTACGGGACATCAGGGCTCGTCTACTCCACCTGTGTGCTTCATGACCCTGGAGCGTCTAATCTCAAATACACCCCTACTCTCTGGCCCCCTACTCTCTGGCCCCCTACTCTCTGGCCCCCTACTCTCTGGCCCCCTACTCTCTGGCCCCCTACTCTCTGGCCCCCCTAGTCTCTGGCCACCCTAGCCTCTGGCCCCCTAGTCTCTGGCCCCCTAGTCTCTGGCCCCCCTAGCCTCTGGCCCCCTAGTCTCTGGCCCCCTAGTCTCTGGCCCCCCTGGTCTCTGGCCCCCCTGGTCTCTGGCCCCCCTGGTCTCTGGCCCCCTGGTCTCTGGCCCCCCTGGTCTCTGGCCCCCCTGGTCTCTGGCCCCCCTTGGTCTCTGGCCCCCCTGGTCTCTGGCCCCCTGGTCTCTGGCCCCCCTAGTCTCTGGCCCCCCTAGTCTCTGGCCCCCCTGGTCTCTGGCCCCCCTGGTCTCTGGCCCCCCTAGTCTCTGGCCCCCCTAGTCTCTGGCCCCCCTTACTCTGGCCCCCCTTACTCTCTGGCCCCCCCTTACTCTCTGGCCCCCCCTACTCTCTGGCCCCCCTACTCTCTGGCCCCCCTACTCTCTGGCCCCCCTACTCTCTGGGCCCCCCTACTCTCTGGCCCCCCTACTCTCTGGCCCCCCTACTCTCAGGCCCCCCTACTCTCTGGCCCCCTAGTCTCTGGCCCCCCTTGCTCTCTGGCCCCTTGCTCTCTAGCCCCCCTTGCTCTCTAGCCCCCTAGTCTCTGGCCCCTGGACTCTAACCCCCTTGCCCTCTACCCCCCCTACTCCCTGTATAGGTCTGTGGGACAGGGGAGGGTGGGATGGGCTGTTCCACATGCTACTCTCTACCCCCCCTACTCCCTGTATAGGTCTGTGGGACAGGGGAGGGTGGGATGGGCTGTTCCACATGCTACTCTCTACCCCCCCTACTCCCTGTATAGGTCTGTGGGACAGGGGAGGGTGGGATGGGCTGTTCCACATGCTACTCTCTACCCCCCCTACTCCCTGTATAGGTCTGTGGGACAGGGAGGGTGGGATGGGCTGTTCCACATGCTACTCTCTACCCCCCCTACTCCCTGTATAGGTCTGTGGGACAGGGGAGGGTGGGATGGGCTGTTCCACATGTCATTGCTTTCAACCTGATGATTCTAGTTTTTATTTGTACCTTTTTTTTAAATTATAATTTCCATTAAAACTCTCTTGTTTTAAATAATGCCGTGTCTCTCTCTGTGTGTGTGTGTGTGTGTGTGTGTGTGTGTGTGTGTGTGTGTGTGTGTGTGTGTGTGTGTGTGTGTGTGTGTGTGTCACGGGGGTGGGATCTGAACCGGTGTCTCCCATTGGAGAAACAAACGTCTTGACCGTTTAGACCAGGAAGACAGTTTGAATTCTGCTGCCTCATCTGACCGCGAACCAGACAATGGAGTAAAAAACGTCGTATATTTTGGGTTGTGATGGAGGTCAAGACAGTTGTACTAAAGCTCATGAGGTATTTATAAAAGTGTGACGATCGTCTTAAGGAGGAGACCCAAGGTGCTCATGATTTAAATGTTAATATCAAAATCAGAACGTCACGTTCTGCAGGCTAAACACTGAGCTGTACAACAACACAACAAGGGAACGTCACGTTCTGCAGGCTAAACACTGAGCTGTACAACAACACAACAAGGGAACGTCACGTTCTGCAGGCTAAACACTGAGCTGTACAACAACACAACAAGGGAACGTCACGTTCTGCAGGCTAAACACTGAGCTGTACAACAACACAACAAGGGAACGTCACGTTCTGCAGGCTAAACACTGAGCTGTACAACAACAACACAACAAGGGAACGTCACGTTCTGCAGGCTAAACACTGAGCTGTACAACAACAACACAACAAGGGAGAAGGAACGTCACGTTCTGCAGGCTAAACACTGAGCTGTACAACAACACAACAACACAAAGGAACGTCACGTTCTGCAGGCTAAACACTGAGCTGTACAACAACACAACAAGGGAATGTCACGTTCTGCAGGCTAAACACTGAGCTGTACAACAACAACACAAGAACAAAGGAACGTCACGTTCTGCAGGCTGAACACTGAGCTGTACAACAACACAACAAGGGAACGTCACGTTCTGCAGGCTAAACACTGAGCTGTACAACAACAACACAACAAGGGAACGTCACGTTCTGCAGGCTAAACACTGAGCTGTACAACAACAACACAACAAAGGAACGTCACGTTCTGCAGGCTAAACACTGAGCTGTACAACAACACAACAAGGGAACGTCACGTTCTGCAGGCTAAACACTGAGCTGTACAACAACACAACAAGGGAACGTCACGTTCTGCAGGCTAAACACTGAGCTGTACAACAACACAACAAGGGAACGTCACGTTCTGCAGGCTAAACACTGAGCTGTACAACAACACAACAAGGGAACGTCACGTTCTGCAGGCTAAACACTGAGCTGTACAACAACACAACAAGGGAACGTCACGTTCTGCAGGCTAAACACTGAGCTGTACAACAACACAAGGGAACGTCACGTTCTGCAGGCTGAACACTGAGCTGTACAACAACAACACAACAAGGGAACGTCACGTTCTGCAGGCTAAACACTGAGCTGTACAACAACACAAGGGAACGTCACGTTCTGCAGGCTAAACACTGAGCTGTACAACAACAACACAAGGGAACGTCACGTTCTGCAGGCTAAACACTGAGCTGTACAACAACACAACAAGGGAACGTCACGTTCTGCAGGCTAAACACTGAGCTGTACAACAACACAACAAGGGAACGTCACGTTCTGCAGGCTAAACACTGAGCTGTACAACAACAACACAACAAGGGAACGTCACGTTCTGCAGGCTAAACACTGAGCTGTACAACAACAACACAAGGGAACGTCACGTTCTGCAGGCTAAACACTGAGCTGTACAACAACACAACAAGGGAACGTCACGTTCTGCAGGCTAAACACTGAGCTGTACAACAACAACACAACAAAGGAACGTCACGTTCTGCAGGCTAAACACTGAGCTGTACAACAACAACACAAGGGAACGTCACGTTCTGCAGGCTAAACACTGAGCTGTACAACAACACAACAAGGGAACGTCACGTTCTGCAGGCTAAACACTGAGCTGTACAACAACAACACAACAAGGGAACGTCACGTTCTGCAGGCTAAACACTGAGCTGTACAACAACAACACAACAAAGGAACGTCACGTTCTGCAGGCTAAACACTGAGCTGTACAACAACACAACAAGGGAACGTCACGTTCTGCAGGCTAAACACTGAGCTGTACAACAACAACACAAGGGAACGTCACGTTCTGCAGGCTAAACACTGAGCTGTACAACAACAACACAACAAGGGAACGTCACGTTCTGCAGGCTAAACACTGAGCTGTACAACAACACAACAAGGGAACGTCACGTTCTGCAGGCTAAACACTGAGCTGTACAACAACAACACAACAAGGGAACGTCACGTTCTGCAGGCTAAACACTGAGCTGTACAACAACAACACAACAAGGGAACGTCACGTTCTGCAGGCTAAACACTGAGCTGTACAACAACAACACAACAAGGGAACGTCACGTTCTGCAGGCTAAACACTGAGCTGTACAACAACAACAACACAAGGGAACGTCACGTTCTGCAGGCTAAACACTGAGCTGTACAACAACACAACAAGGGAACGTCACGTTCTGCAGGCTAAACACTGAGCTGTACAACAACAACACAACAAGGGAACGTCACGTTCTGCAGGCTAAACACTGAGCTGTACAACAACAACACAACAAGGGAACGTCACGTTCTGCAGGCTAAACACTGAGCTGTACAACAACACAACAAGGGAACGTCACGTTCTGCAGGCTAAACACTGAGCTGTACAACAACAACACAACAAGGGAACGTCACGTTCTGCAGGCTAAACACTGAGCTGTACAACAACAACACAAGGGAACGTCACGTTCTGCAGGCTAAACACTGAGCTGTACAACAACACAACAAGGGAACGTCACGTTCTGCAGGCTAAACACTGAGCTGTACAACAACACAACAAGGGAACGTCACGTTCTGCAGGCTAAACACTGAGCTGTACAACAACACAACAAGGGAACGTCACGTTCTGCAGGCTAAACACTGAGCTGTACAACAACACAACAAAGGAACGTCACGTTCTGCAGGCTAAACACTGAGCTGTACAACAACAACACAACAAGGGAACGTCACGTTCTGCAGGCTAAACACTGAGCTGTACAACAACAACACAACAAGGGAACGTCACGTTCTGCAGGCTAAACACTGAGCTGTACAACAACAACACAACAAGGGAACGTCACGTTCTGCAGGCTAAACACTGAGCTGTACAACAACACAACAAGGGAACGTCACGTTCTGCAGGCTAAACACTGAGCTGTACAACAACAACACAACAAGGGAACGTCACGTTCTGCAGGCTAAACACTGAGCTGTACAACAACAACAACACAAGGGAACGTCACGTTCTGCAGGCTAAACACTGAGCTGTACAACAACACAACAAGGGAACGTCACGTTCTGCAGGCTAAACACTGAGCTGTACAACAACAACACAAGGGAACGTCACGTTCTGCAGGCTAAACACTGAGCTGTACAACAACAACACAACAAGGGAACGTCACGTTCTGCAGGCTAAACACTGAGCTGTACAACAACAACACAACAAAGGAACGTCACGTTCTGCACGGTTAAACACTAAGTATGGTTCCCAATCAGAGACAACGATAGACAGCTGCCTCCGATTAGGAACCATACTCGGCTCAACACAAAGAAATACAAAAACATAGAAATATAACACATAGAACACCCACACCACGTCACGTCACACCCTGACCTAACCAAACGGAGAAAAAAAAAATAAAAAAAAAAAACCTCTCTCTCTCAAGTAACGATATGTTTATATTCCTCAAAAATCCTGAATTTTGAAATGACCAATCAGGCGTTTGCTCGTGCATCAACCAATGGTTGTGTGCCGTGTCATCAACATACGATGTGGGTTAAAACCGATACACGTTAAAATACGGGGCGGTTTGTAAAGATCTGGCGTCGTCAGGAACACGACCTGTGTTAAAAAAGGGGGGACGTTGTCGTAACGAGAAGGATGTCTTTCCATGTTTTTTTTATTTATTTAAAACTATAGCGATACATAAATAAACTGAAAGACACAACAAACAAAAAAATATATATATAATAATAAACGTGACGCAGAGGTTAAAACATACACAACTCAAAATTAATCTCCCACAAAAAAACCCAGGTGGGACAAACACCCAACTTAATAAATATGACCTCCAATTAGAGACAACGATGACCAAGCTGCCTCTAATTGGAGATCATCCCCAAACCAACAAAAAAAAAAACAACGTAGAAATACAAAAACTAGAACATAGAAATACAAAAACATTAAAAAAAACACCCCGTGTCACACCCTGACCTACTTATACCATAGAAAAATAACATCTTACTATGGTCAGGAAGTGACCAGAAAAGTACTGGAATGAGCCGTCACAGGTGCAATCAATCAATCAATCAATCATGTTTATTACAATATTACCTGGGTTTATTGATCCGGTCGGCGCGCCTGCAACACTCATTGACCTTGGATCAGAGATGGAGGGAATTCACAAACAGGAAGAGGAGAAAACAACAAACAGGAAATACTCAATGTGCTCAGTTACCTGTTTCCAGGTGTATAACCTCTTGCCCTGTCCACAGAGAGCAACAGGAGAGATTCCCAGTGGTCGGTCCGCCCAGAGTCACCAGACAAACCTGGACTTTATATTCATTTTTCTAACACCGGTCTTGTTTACCTCAATATATATATATTTTTTTAAAAGCAGACAAATCAATCAAATTATTACGAATAGACAGTTTTTTTTCTTTCAGCTCAACTTTGAACTTTGAACTCCTTTTTGATCGGAACTTTTCAACTTGTTTGTTTTCAGTCACTTGAAGAGACCCGAAGAGAATTCTTACTCCAGATCTCCCAGAATGCTTTGAGAGTCCGAGAGGGAGGATGAGGAAGTGGTGGACGCTGAAGATGAGAAGCAGGAGAGCAGTGCCAGAGAGGGGGCTCTGAAGATCACACTGCACGTCCTGAGGAAAATGGACCAGAAGGAGCTCGCTGACACACTGGAGAATGGACATAGAGATGGATAGAGAGAGAATAGGGAGGAGGAGGAGGAGGAGGGAGGAGAAGAAATGGACATAGAGATGGATAGAGAGAGAATAGGGAGGAGGAGGAGGAGGAGGGAGGAGGAGAAATGGACATAGAGATGGATAGAGAGAGAATAGGGAGGAGGAGGAGGAGGAGGGAGGAGAAGAAATGGACATAGAGATGGATAGAGAGAGAATAGGGAGGAGGAGGAGGAGGAGGGAGGAGAAGAAATGGACATAGAGATGGATAGAGAGAGAATAGGGAGGAGGAGGAGAAATGGACATAGAGATGGATAGAGAGAGAATAGGGAGGAGGAGGAGGAGGAGGGAGGAGAAGAAATGGACATAGAGATGGATAGAGAGAGAATAGGGGGAGGAGGAGGAGGAGGGAGAAATGGACATAGAGATGGATAGAGAGAGAATAGGGAGGAGGAGGAGGAGGGAGGAGAAGAAATGGACATAGAGATGGATAGAGAGAGAATAGGGAGGAGGAGGAGGAGGGAGGAGGAGAAATGGACATAGAGATGGATAGAGAGAGAATAGGGAGGAGGAGGAGGAGGAGGGAGAAGGAGAAATGGACATAGAGATGGATAGAGAGAGAATAGGGAGGAGGAGGAGGAGGAGGGAGAAGGAGAAATGGACATAGAGATGGATAGAGAGAGAATAGGGAGGAGGAGGAGGAGGAGGAGGGAGAAGGAGAAATGGACATAGAGATGGATAGAGAGAGAATAGGGAGGAGGAGGAGGAGGAGGAGAAATGGACATAGAGATGGATAGAGAGAGAATAGGGAGGAGGAGGAGGAGGAGGGAGAAGGAGAAATGGACATAGAGATGGATAGAGAGAGAATAGGGAGGAGGAGGAGGAGGAGGGAGGAGGAGAAATGGACATAGAGATGGATAGAGAGAGAATAGGGAGGAGGAGGAGGAGGAGGGAGGAGGAGAAATGGACATAGAGATGGATAGAGAGAGAATAGGGAGGAGGAGGAGGAGGAGGGAGGAGAAATGGACATAGAGATGGATAGAGAGAGAATAGGGAGGAGGAGGAGGAGGAGGGAGGAGGAGAAATGGACATAGAGATGGATAGAGAGAGAATAGGGAGGAGGAGGAGGAGGAGGGAGGAGGAGAAATGGACATAGAGATGGATAGAGAGAGAATAGGGAGGAGGAGGAGGAGGAGGAGGGAGGAGGAGAAATGGACATAGAGATGGATAGAGAGAGAATAGGGAGGAGGAGGAGGAGGAGGAGGAGGGAGGAGAAATGGACATAGAGATGGATAGAGAGAGAATAGGGAGGAGGAGGAGGAGGAGGAGGAGAAATGGACATAGAGATGGATAGAGAGAGAATAGGGAGGAGGAGGAGGAGGAGGAGGGAGGAGAAATGGACATAGAGATGGATAGAGAGAGAATAGGGAGGAGGAGGAGGAGGGAGGAGAAGAAATGGACATAGAGATGGATAGAGAGAGAATAGGGAGGAGGAGGAGGAGGAGGAGGGAGAAGGAGAAATGGACATAGAGATGGATAGAGAGAGAATAGGGAGGAGGAGGAGGAGGAGGGAGAAGGAGAAATGGACATAGAGATGGATAGAGAGAGAATAGGGAGGAGGAGGAGGAGGAGGGAGGAGAAGAAATGGACATAGAGATGGATAGAGAGAGAATAGGGAGGAGGAGGAGGAGGAGGAGGAGGGAGAAATGGACATAGAGATGGATAGAGAGAGAATAGGGAGGAGGAGGAGGAGGAGGAGGAGGGAGGAGAAATGGACATAGAGATGGATAGAGAGAGAATAGGGAGGAGGAGGAGGAGGAGGGAGAAGGAGAAATGGACATAGAGATGGATAGAGAGAGAATAGGGAGGAGGAGGAGGAGGAGGAGAAATGGACATAGAGATGGATAGAGAGAGAATAGGGAGGAGGAGGAGGAGGGAGGAGGAGGAGAAATGGACATAGAGATGGATAGAGAGAGAATAGGGAGGAGGAGGAGGAGGAGGGGAGGAGGAGAAATGGACATAGAGATGGATAGAGAGAGAATAGGGAGGAGGAGGAGGAGGAGGAGGGAGGAGAAATGGACATAGAGATGGATAGAGAGAGAATAGGGAGGAGGAGGAGGAGGGAGGAGAAGAAATGGACATAGAGATGGATAGAGAGAGAATAGGGAGGAGGAGGAGGAGGAGAAATGGACATAGAGATGGATAGAGAGAGAATAGGGAGGAGGAGGAGGAGGGAGGAGAAGAAATGGACATAGAGATGGATAGAGAGAGAATAGGGAGGAGGAGGAGGAGGGAGGAGGAGAAATGGACATAGAGATGGATAGAGAGAGAATACGGAGGAGGAGGAGGAGGAGGGAGAAGGAGAAATGGACATAGAGATGGATAGAGAGAGAATAGGGAGGAGGAGGAGGAGGAGGGAGAAGGAGAAATGGACATAGAGATGGATAGAGAGAGAATAGGGAGGAGGAGGAGGAGGAGGAGGGAGAAGGAGAAATGGACATAGAGATGGATAGAGAGAGAATAGGGAGGAGGAGGAGGAGGAGGAGGAGGAGAAATGGACATAGAGATGGATAGAGAGAGAATAGGGAGGAGGAGGAGGAGGAGGGAGGAGGAGAAATGGACATAGAGATGGATAGAGAGAGAATAGGGAGGAGGAGGAGGAGGAGGGAGGAGGAGAAATGGACATAGAGATGGATAGAGAGAGAATAGGGAGGAGGAGGAGGCGGAGGGAGGAGGAGAAATGGACATAGAGATGGATAGAGAGAGAATAGGGAGGAGGAGGAGGAGGAGGGAGGAGAAATGGACATAGAGATGGATAGAGAGAGAATAGGGAGGAGGAGGAGGAGGAGGGAGGAGGAGAAATGGACATAGAGATGGATAGAGAGAGAATAGGGAGGAGGAGGAGGAGGAGGGAGGAGGAGAAATGGACATAGAGATGGATAGAGAGAGAATAGGGAGGAGGAGGAGGAGGAGGAGGGAGAAGGAGAAATGGACATAGAGATGGATAGAGAGAGAATAGGGAGGAGGAGGAGGAGGAGGAGGAGGGAGGAGAAATGGACATAGAGATGGATAGAGAGAGAATAGGGAGGAGGAGGAGGAGGAGGAGGAGAAATGGACATAGAGATGGATAGAGAGAGAATAGGGAGGAGGAGGAGGAGGAGGAGGAGGGAGGAGAAATGGACATAGAGATGGATAGAGAGAGAATAGGGAGGAGGAGGAGGAGGGAGGAGAAGAAATGGACATAGAGATGGATAGAGAGAGAATAGGGAGGAGGAGGAGGAGGAGGAGGGAGAAGGAGAAATGGACATAGAGATGGATAGAGAGAGAATAGGGAGGAGGAGGAGGAGGAGGGAGAAGGAGAAATGGACATAGAGATGGATAGAGAGAGAATAGGGAGGAGGAGGAGGAGGAGGGAGGAGAAGAAATGGACATAGAGATGGATAGAGAGAGAATAGGGAGGAGGAGGAGGAGGAGGAGGGAGAAATGGACATAGAGATGGATAGAGAGAGAATAGGGAGGAGGAGGAGGAGGAGGAGGAGGAGGAGAAATGGACATAGAGATGGATAGAGAGAGAATAGGGAGGAGGAGGAGGAGGGAGGAGGAGGAGAAATGGACATAGAGATGGATAGAGAGAGAATAGGGAGGAGGAGGAGGAGGAGGGAGGAGGAGAAATGGACATAGAGATGGATAGAGAGAGAATAGGGAGGAGGAGGAGGAGGAGGAGGGAGGAGAAATGGACATAGAGATGGATAGAGAGAGAATAGGGAGGAGGAGGAGGAGGGAGGAGAAGAAATGGACATAGAGATGGATAGAGAGAGAATAGGGAGGAGGAGGAGGAGGGAGAAGGAGAAATGGACATAGAGATGGATAGAGAGAGAATAGGGAGGAGGAGGAGGGAGAAGGAGAAATGGACATAGAGATGGATAGAGAGAGAATAGGGAGGAGGAGGAGGAGGAGGAGAAATGGACATAGAGATGGATAGAGAGAGAATAGGGAGGAGGAGGAGGAGGAGGAGGGAGAAGGAGAAATGGACATAGAGATGGATAGAGAGAGAATAGGGAGGAGGAGGAGGAGGAGGAGGGAGGAGAAGAAATGGACATAGAGATGGATAGAGAGAGAATAGGGAGGAGGAGGAGGAGGAGGGAGAAGGAGAAATGGACATAGAGATGGATAGAGAGAGAATAGGGAGGAGGAGGAGGAGGAGGGAGGAGGAGAAATGGACATAGAGATGGATAGAGAGAGAAGAGGGAGGAGGAGGAGGAGGAGGAGGAGGGAGAAATGGACATAGAGATGGATAGAGAGAGAATAGGGAGGAGGAGAAAAAGTTTTTTTATTTTTTTTTATTTTATTTATTTTATTTTTTGGGAAATCATGAATTAATAAGATAATTGGTAACATTGATGTCCTCTGCATTGTTAGGGACCTATTAGCTGATCTTGCTATGAAGAGCCGACTTCGAATTATAAAAAATCTAAGGGAATCGCTAAACAAGGAAACCCAACACTTCTCAATAAGATCGACACAGAGCTCTACATCACAGGTGGAGGAACAGGACAGGTCAATAATAATAAACATGAGCTGAGACAAGCATCCAGAAGACACAGCAACACCGATCGAACGCAACGACATCTTTTAGCTGGACGAGACCAACCTATCAGAACTGTGCAGAAGTTAATTCTGGACCGGGCTGAAGGACAGAGGGCCAATCACGATATCCAGTTCCCACTGTCTCTTTTCAGGAGCTGAATTTGACGATCAGACTGATGGGACTCCTTCATCACTTCTCCATGGAAACCAGAGAATCAGGAATCTCCGACTTTGACAACTACAGAGTTCTGATGGTCTGGTAGAGGGATGACTGACCCTCTGGTCTGGTAGAGGGATGACTGACCCTCTGGTCTGGTAGAGTGATGACTGACCCTCTGGTCTGGTAGAGTGATGACTGACCCTCTGGTCTGGTAGAGTGATGACTGACCCTCTGGTCTGGTAGAGGGATGACTGACCCTCTGGTCTGGTAGAGGGATGACTGACCCTCTGGTCTGGTAGAGGGATGACTGACCCTCTGGTCTGGTAGAGGGATGACTGACCCTCTGGTCTGGTAGAGTGATGACTGACCCTCTGGTCTGGTAGAGGGATGACTGACCCTCTGGTCTGGTAGAGTGATGACTGACCCTCTGGTCTGGTAGAGGGATGACTGACCCTCTGGTCTGGTAGAGGGATGACTGACCCTCTGGTCTGGTAGAGGGATGACTGACCCTCTGGTCTGGTAGAGTGATGACTGACCCTCTGGTCTGGTAGAGGGATGACTGACCCTCTGGTCTGGTAGAGTGATGACTGACCCTCTGGTCTGGTAGAGGGATGACTGACCCTCTGGTCTGGTAGAGGGATGACTGACCCTCTGGTCTGGTAGAGGGATGACTGACCCTCTGGTCTGGTAGAGGGATGACTGACCCTCTGGTCTGGTAGAGGGATGACTGACCCTCTGGTCTGGTAGAGGGATGACTGACCCTCTGGTCTGGTAGAGGGATGACTGACCCTCTGGTCTGGTAGAGTGATGACTGACCCTCTGGTCTGGTAGAGTGATGACTGACCCTCTGGTCTGGTAGAGTGATGACTGACCCTCTGGTCTGGTAGAGTGATGACTGACCCTCTGGTCTGGTAGAGGGATGACTGACCCTCTGGTCTGGTAGAGTGATGACTGACCCTCTGGTCTGGTAGAGGGATGACTGACCCTCTGGTCTGGTAGAGGGATGACTGACCCTCTGGTCTGGTAGAGTGATGACTGACCCTCTGGTCTGGTAGAGGGATGACTGACCCTCTGGTCTGGTAGAGTGATGACTGACCCTCTGGTCTGGTAGAGGGATGACTGACCCTCTGGTCTGGTAGAGGGATGACTGACCCTCTGGTCTGGTAGAGTGATGACTGACCCTCTGGTCTGGTAGAGTGATGACTGACCCTCTGGTCTGGTAGAGGGATGACTGACCCTCTGGTCTGGTAGAGGGATGACTGACCCTCTGGTCTGGTAGAGTGATGACTGACCCTCTGGTCTGGTAGAGTGATGACTGACCCTCTGGTCTGGTAGAGGGATGACTGACCCTCTGGTCTGGTAGAGGGATGACTGACCCTCTGGTCTGGTAGAGGGATGACTGACCCTCTGGTCTGGTAGAGTGATGACTGACCCTCTGGTCTGGTAGAGGGATGACTGACCCTCTGGTCTGGTAGAGTGATGACTGACCCTCTGGTCTGGTAGAGTGATGACTGACCCTCTGGTCTGGTAGAGTGATGACTGACCCTCTGGTCTGGTAGAGGGATGACTGACCCTCTGGTCTGGTAGAGTGATGACTGACCCTCTGGTCTGGTAGAGGGATGACTGACCCTCTGGTCTGGTAGAGTGATGACTGACCCTCTGGTCTGGTAGAGTGATGACTGACCCTCTGGTCTGGTAGAGGGATGACTGACCCTCTGGTCTGGTAGAGGGATGACTGACCCTCTGGTCTGGTAGAGGGATGACTGACCCTCTGGTCTGGTAGAGTGATGACTGACCCTCTGGTCTGGTAGAGTGATGACTGACCCTCTGGTCTGGTAGAGTGATGACTGACCCTCTGGTCTGGTAGAGTGATGACTGACCCTCTGGTCTGGTAGAGTGATGACTGACCCTCTGGTCTGGTAGAGTGATGACTGACCCTCTGGTCTGGTAGAGTGATGACTGACCCTCTGGTCTGGTAGAGGGATGACTGACCCTCTGGTCTGGTAGAGTGATGACTGACCCTCTGGTCTGGTAGAGTGATGACTGACCCTCTGGTCTGGTAGAGGGATGACTGACCCTCTGGTCTGGTAGAGTGATGACTGACCCTCTGGTCTGGTAGAGGGATGACTGACCCTCTGGTCTGGTAGAGGGATGACTGACCCTCTGGTCTGGTAGAGTGATGACTGACCCTCTGGTCTGGTAGAGTGATGACTGACCCTCTGGTCTGGTAGAGTGATGACTGACCCTCTGGTCTGGTAGAGTGATGACTGACCCTCTGGTCTGGTAGAGTGATGACTGACCCTCTGGTCTGGTAGAGGGATGACTGACCCTCTGGTCTGGTAGAGTGATGACTGACCCTCTGGTCTGGTAGAGGGATGACTGACCCTCTGGTCTGGTAGAGTGATGACTGACCCTCTGGTCTGGTAGAGGGATGACTGACCCTCTGGTCTGGTAGAGTGATGACTGACCCTCTGGTCTGGTAGAGTGATGACTGACCCTCTGGTCTGGTAGAGGGATGACTGACCCTCTGGTCTGGTAGAGGGATGACTGACCCTCTGGTCTGGTAGAGGGATGACTGACCCTCTGGTCTGGTAGAGTGATGACTGACCCTCTGGTCTGGTAGAGTGATGACTGACCCTCTGGTCTGGTAGAGTGATGACTGACCCTCTGGTCTGGTAGAGGGATGACTGACCCTCTGGTCTGGTAGAGTGATGACTGACCCTCTGGTCTGGTAGAGTGATGACTGACCCTCTGGTCTGGTAGAGGGATGACTGACCCTCTGGTCTGGTAGAGTGATGACTGACCCTCTGGTCTGGTAGAGTGATGACTGACCCTCTGGTCTGGTAGAGGGATGACTGACCCTCTGGTCTGGTAGAGGGATGACTGACCCTCTGGTCTGGTAGAGGGATGACTGACCCTCTGGTCTGGTAGAGTGATGACTGACCCTCTGGTCTGGTAGAGGGATGACTGACCCTCTGGTCTGGTAGAGGGATGACTGACCCTCTGGTCTGGTAGAGTGATGACTGACCCTCTGGTCTGGTAGAGTGATGACTGACCCTCTGGTCTGGTAGAGTGATGACTGACCCTCTGGTGGTCTGTGATGGTCTGGTAGAGTGATGACTGACCCTCTGGTCTGGTAGAGTGATGACTGACCCTCTGGTGGTCTGTGATGGTCTGGTAGAGTGATGACTGACCCTCTGGTCTGGTAGAGTGATGACTGACCCTCTGGTCTGGTAGAGTGATGACTGACCCTCTGGTCTGGTAGAGTGATGACTGACCCTCTGGTCTGGTAGAGTGATGACTGACCCTCTGGTCTGGTAGAGGGATGACTGACCCTCTGGTCTGGTAGAGGGATGACTGACCCTCTGGTCTGGTAGAGTGATGACTGACCCTCTGGTCTGGTAGAGGGATGACTGACCCTCTGGTCTGGTAGAGTGATGACTGACCCTCTGGTCTGGTAGAGGGATGACTGACCCTCTGGTCTGGTAGAGTGATGACTGACCCTCTGGTCTGGTAGAGGGATGACTGACCCTCTGGTCTGGTAGAGTGATGACTGACCCTCTGGTCTGGTAGAGGGATGACTGACCCTCTGGTCTGGTAGAGGGATGACTGACCCTCTGGTCTGGTAGAGTGATGACTGACCCTCTGGTGGTCTGTGATGGTCTGGTAGAGTGATGACTGACCCTCTGGTCTGGTAGAGGGATGACTGACCCTCTGGTCTGGTAGAGGGATGACTGACCCTCTGGTCTGGTAGAGGGATGACTGACCCTCTGGTGGTCTGTGATGGTCTGGTAGAGTGATGACTGACCCTCTGGTCTGGTAGAGTGATGACTGACCCTCTGGTCTGGTAGAGTGATGACTGACCCTCTGGTGGTCTGTGATGGTCTGGTAGAGTGATGACTGACCCTCTGGTCTGGTAGAGTGATGACTGACCCTCTGGTGGTCTGTGATGGTCTGGTAGAGTGATGACTGACCCTCTGGTCTGGTAGAGGGATGACTGACCCTCTGGTCTGGTAGAGGGATGACTGACCCTCTGGTCTGGTAGAGGGATGACTGACCCTCTGGTCTGGTAGAGGGATGACTGACCCTCTGGTCTGGTAGAGTGATGACTGACCCTCTGGTCTGGTAGAGGGATGACTGACCCTCTTATAATCTATGAGGAAGACCTGAAAGATCGGACATCGATGTCAGTGAAGACCTCTCTTCAACATGTGTTCAAGAACTGACCATAAAGACATTTATTAAGCCCTACCTGAAATACAATTAATGAGCTCTACATTAAAGATATTTGATAACCTATTGGTCTGTTATGACTGTCCGTCTTTGACTGGGTGGGACCTAAGGTACTATAACTGATCCTATTGGTCTGTTATGACTGTGTGTCTTTGACTGGGTGGGACCTAAGGTACTATAACTGATCCTATTGGTCTGTTATGACTGTGTGTCTTTGACAGGGTGGGACCTAAGGTACTATAACTGATCCTATTGGTCTGTTATGACTGTCTGTCTTTGACAGGGTGGGACCTAAGGTACTATAACTGATCCTATTGGTCTGTTATGACTGTCCGTCTTTGACTGGGTGGGACCTAAGGTACTATAACTGATCCTATTGGTCTGTTATGACTGTGTGTCTTTGACTGGGTGGGACCTAAGGTACTATAACTGATCCTATTGGTCTGTTATGACTGTGTGTCTTTGACAGGGTGGGACCTAAGGTACTATAACTGATCCTATTGGTCTGTTATGACTGTCTGTCTTTGACAGGGTGGGACCTAAGGTACTATAACTGATCCTATTGGTCTGTAATCATGTCACTATAACAATTTAAAATGCTGTTCTGAATGTACCATTTTATATCAAAATAACAATTTCATAATTCAACTATTTATAAGCTCTTTAATCAATATATTGTACAGAAAGAATAAGTTATCATATCACAGTATTGTTGAATTAAACTATTTATAAGCTCTTTAATCAATATATTGTACAGAAAGACTAAGTTATTTTACCACAGTATTGTTGAATTAAACTATTTATAAGCACTTAAAGCAATATATTGTACAGAAAGACTAAGTTATTTTACCACACTATTGTTGAATTAAACTATTTATAAGCACTTTAATCAATATATTGTACAGAAAGACTAAGTTATCATACCACAGTATTGTTGAATTAAACTATTTATAAGCACTTAAAGCAATATATTGTACAGAAAGACTAAGTTATTTTACCACAGTATTGTTGAATTAAACTATTTATAAGCTCTTTAATCAATATATTGTACAGAAAGACTAAGTTATCATATCACAGTATTGTTGAATTAAACTATTTATAAGCACTTTAATCAATATATTGTACAGAAAGAATAAGTTATCATATCACAGTATTGTTGAATTAAACTATTTATAAGCTCTTTAATCAATATATTGTACAGAAAGAATAAGTTATCATATCACAGTATTGTTGAATTAAACTATTTATAAGCTCTTTAATCAATATATTGTACAGAAAGACTAAGTTATCATACCACACTATTGTTGAATTAAACTATTTATAAGCACTTTAATCAATATATTGTACAGAAAGACTAAGTTATCATATCACAGTATTGTTGAATTAAACTATTTATAAGCACTTAAAGCAATATATTGTACAGAAAGACTAAGTTATTTTACCACACTATTGTTGAATTAAACTATTTATAAGCTCTTTAATCAATATATTGTACAGAAAGACTAAGTTATTTTACCACACTATTGTTGAATTAAACTATTTATAAGCACTTAAAACAATATATTGTACAGAAATAATAAATTATCATATCACAGTATTGTTGAATTAAACTATTTATAAGCACTTTAATCAATATATTGTACAGAAAGAATAAGTTATCATATCACAGTATTGTTGAATTAAACTATTTATAAGCACTTTAATCAATATATTGTACAGAAAGACTAAGTTATCATATCACAGTATTGTTGAATTAAACTATTTATAAGCACTTTAATCAATATATTGTACAGAAAGACTAAGTTATTTTATCACAGTATTGTTGAATTAAACTATTTATAAGCACTTTAATCAATATATTGTACAGAAAGACTAAGTTATTTTATCACAGTATTGTTGAATTCAACTAACGGTATAATTTAATCCCTGTGTCTCGTGATCACCGTCGATCAGTTTCATTGGACAGTTCAGACGTTTGTTTTGTGTGTTTTAATTGGCTAACAGCGAGAAAAAGGGGTCGTGGACGTCACGTCTCTCTGTACACTGATTGGTTTGTATGTTTGGCGGACTTCGTCTTCCTGGTAAAGTGAGTTGAGTGTGAGCTTTCCGACCGGTGACAGCTGCACAGCCTGGGGGACTTGGTGGGTACCCAGATAAATAAATTACTCTTTATTCAACGTTACATAGCTTATATTTATGCTTTTTTTTTTAATAGCTTGGTTAGCGTGTGGTTTTTAGGGGGTGAATTGTACCACTTTTGTTAGCTAAGAAACTCATAGCTAAGTTAGCTAGATATACAATGTGTAACTTGTAACTTTTCGTTGAATATGTGAAAGTCCTATTTAATTTTTATTATTTGTTATTATGCATTAATTGAACATTTTCTATTTAGTCAAATCAGCTGTAAATATCGTAAATGCCGTGAAACAGCGAGACCTCGTGTCACCAGACAGCTGAAACAGGAGGGTCAGTGCTATACGGGATCCTTGGGACGGTCCCCCCCCTAATTAACCCGTTCCTTACCTACAGATAAACACCAACGACATTTAGTTATTATACAAGTCTTTTACCTTAATAACCATAAAACTACTTCAACTAACATTTCTGCTAGGGACGACCCTGGATAACACTGTCATCAAAATACAGCGATCAGTTTCTCTCTGTCATAGAAAACGTCTAACGAGCAGCGCCCACAATGTGTTGTGTTGTGTTGTGTTGTGTTGTGGAAGAGCCTTTAGTAACGAGTCTCTCATAACGGAACGAATGTAATAAAACGTCCACATCATGACGGTTAAACCCAGAGAGGTATTTCAGAACAGGATGCTTCAGGAAACACTGGTTCCACAGTGGACCAGTCAGTCCGATAGCAAGGCGTTGTTGTCATTTTATAAACAGGTGATGATCGGCAGAAATAAGGCGGTGTTGTTTAAAACAGAGGCCGGAATAGACCTGCTGTCGTTAGGACCTCAGTGTTGTTAGAAACAGAGGCCAGAATAGACCTGCTGTCATTAGGACCTCAGTGCTGTTAAAAACAGAGGCTGGAATAGACCTGCTGTCATTAGGACCTCAGTGTTGTTAGAAACAGAGGCCAGAATAGACCTGCTGTCATTAGGACCTCAGCGTTGTTAGAAACAGAGGCCAGAATAGACCTGCTGTCATTAGGACCTCAGCGTTGTTAGAAACAGAGGCCGGAATAGACCTGCTGTCATTAGGACCTCAGTGTCGTTAAAAACAGGGGCCAGAATAGACCTGCTGTCATTAGGACCTCAGTGTTGTTAAAAACAGAGGCTGGAATAGACCTGCTGTCATTAGGACCTCAGTGTCGTTAAAAACAGAGGCCAGAATAGACCTGCTGTCATTAGGACCTCAGTGGTGTTAGAAACAGAGGCCAGAATAGACCTGCTGTCATTAGGACCTCAGCGTTGTTAGAAACAGAGGCCAGAATAGACCTGCTGTCATTAGGACCTCAGCGTTGTTTAAAACAGAGGCCAGAATAGACCTGCTGTCATTAGGACCTCAGCGTTGTTAGAAACAGAGGCCAGAATAGACCTGCTGTCATTAGGACCTCAGCGTTGTTAGAAACAGAGGCCGGAATAGACCTGCTGTCATTAGGACCTCAGTGCTGTTAAAAACAGAGGCCAGAATAGACCTGCTGTCATTAGGACCTCAGTGTTGTTAAAAACAGAGGCCAGAATAGACCTGCTGTCATTAGGACCTCAGTGTTGTTAAAAACAGAGGCCAGAATAGACCTGCTGTCATTAGGACCTCAGCGTTGTTAGAAACAGAGGCCGGAATAGACCTGCTGTCATTAGGACCTCAGCGCTGTTAAAAACAGAGGCCAGAATAGACCTGCTGTCATTAGGACCTCAGTGCTGTTAAAAACAGAGGCCAGAATAGACCTGCTGTCGTTAGGACCTCAGTGTTGTTAGAAACAGAGGCCAGAATAGACCTGCTGTCATTAGGACCTCAGTGTTGTTAAAAACAGAGGCCGGAATAGACCTGCTGTCATTAGGACCTCAGTGTCGTTAAAAACAGAGGCCAGAATAGACCTGCTGTCATTAGGACCTCAGTGTCGTTAAAAACAGAGGCCAGAATAGACCTGCTGTCATTAGGACCTCAGTGCTGTTAAAAACAGAGGCCAGAATAGACCTGCTGTCATTAGGACCTCAGTGCTGTTAAAAACAGAGGCCAGAATAGACCTGCTGTCATTAGGACCTCAGTGCTGTTAGAAACAGAGGCCAGAATAGACCTGCTGTCATTAGGACCTCAGTGCTGTTAGAAACAGAGGCCAGAATAGACCTGCTGTCGTTAGAACCTCAGCGCTGTTAAAAACAGAGGCCAGAATAGACCTGCTGTCATTAGGACCTCAGTGCTGTTTAAAACAGAGGCCAGAATAGACCTGCTGTCATTAGGACCTCAGTGTTGTTAAAAACAGAGGCCAGAATAGACCTGCTGTCATTAGGACCTCAGTAGTGTTAAAAACAGAGGCCAGAATAGACCTGCTGTCATTAGGACCTCAGTGTTTAAAACAGAGGCCAGAATAGACCTGCTGTCATTAGGACCTCAGTGTCGTTAAAAACAGGGGCCAGAATAGACCTGCTGTCATTAGTACCTCAGTGTTGTTAAAAACAGAGGCTGGAATAGACCTGCTGTCATTAGGACCTCAGCGTTGTTAGAAACAGAGGCCAGAATAGACCTGCTGTCATTAGGACCTCAGCGTTGTTTAAAACAGAGGCCAGAATAGACCTGCTGTCATTAGGACCTCAGCGTTGTTAGAAACAGAGGCCAGAATAGACCTGCTGTCATTAGGACCTCAGTGCTGTTAAAAACAGAGGCCAGAATAGACCTGCTGTCATTAGGACCTCAGTGTTGTTAAAAACAGAGGCCGGAATAGACCTGCTGTCATTAGGACCTCAGTGTTGTTAAAAACAGAGGCCAGAATAGACCTGCTGTCATTAGGACCTCAGTGTTGTTAGAAACAGAGGCCAGAATAGACCTGCTGTCATTAGGACCTCAGTGCTGTTAAAAACAGAGGCCAGAATAGACCTGCTGTCATTAGGACCTCAGTGCTGTTAAAAACAGAGGCCAGAATAGACCTGCTGTCATTAGGACCTCAGTGTTGTTAAAAACAGAGACTGGAATAGACCTGCTGTCATTAGGACCTCAGTGTTGTTAAAAACAGAGGCTGGAATAGACCTGCTGTCATTAGGACCTCAGTGTCGTTAAAAACAGAGGCCAGAATAGACCTGCTGTCATTAGGACCTCAGTGTCGTTAAAAACAGAGGCCAGAATAGACCTGCTGTCATTAGGACCTCAGTGCTGTTAAAAACAGAGGCCAGAATAGACCTGCTGTCATTAGGACCTCAGTGCTGTTAAAAACAGAGGCCAGAATAGACCTGCTGTCATTAGGACCTCAGTGCTGTTTAAAACAGAGGCCAGAATAGACCTGCTGTCATTAGGACCTCAGTGTTGTTAAAAACAGAGGCCAGAATAGACCTGCTGTCATTAGGACCTCAGTAGTGTTAAAAACAGAGGCCAGAATAGACCTGCTGTCATTAGGACCTCAGTGCTGTTAAAAACAGAGGCCAGAATAGACCTGCTGTCATTAGGATCTCAGTGTCGTTAAAAACAGAGGCCAGAATAGACCTGCTGTCGTTAGGACCTCAGTGTTGTTAAAAACAGAGGCCAGAATAGACCTGCTGTCGTTAGGACCTCAGTAGTGTTAAAAACAGAGGCCAGAATAGACCTGCTGTCATTAGGACCTCAGTGCTGTTAAAAACAGAGGCCAGAATAGACCTGCTGTCATTAGGATCTCAGTGTCGTTAAAAACAGAGGCCAGAATAGACCTGCTGTCGTTAGGACCTCAGTGTTGTTAAAAACAGAGGCCAGAATAGACCTGCTGTCATTAGGATCTCAGTGTCGTTAAAAACAGAGGCCAGAATAGACCTGCTGTCATTAGGACCTCAGTGGTGTTAGAAACAGAGGCCAGAATAGACCTGCTGTCATTAGGACCTCAGTGCTGTTAAAAACAGAGTCCAGAATAGACCTGCTGTCATTAGGACCTCAGTGTCGTTAAAAACAGAGGCCAGAATAGACCTGCTGTCATTAGGACCTCAGTGTTGTTAAAAACAGAGGCCAGAATAGACCTGCTGTCATTAGGACCTCAGTGCTGTTAAAAACAGAGGCCGGAATAGACCTGCTGTCATTAGGACCTCAGTGTTGTTTAAAACAGAGGCCAGAATAGATCTGCTGTCATTAGGACCTCAGTGTTGTTAAAAACAGAGGCCAGAATAGACCTGCTGTCGTTAGGACCTCAGTAGTGTTAAAAACAGAGGCCAGAATAGACCTGCTGTCATTAGGACCTCAGTGCTGTTAAAAACAGAGGCCAGAATAGACCTGCTGTCATTAGGATCTCAGTGTCGTTAAAAACAGAGGCCAGAATAGACCTGCTGTCGTTAGGACCTCAGTGTTGTTAAAAACAGAGGCCAGAATAGACCTGCTGTCATTAGGACCTCAGTGTTGTTAAAAACAGAGGCCAGAATAGACCTGCTGTCGTTAGGACCTCAGTGTTGTTAAAAACAGAGGCCAGAATAGACCTGCTGTCATTAGGACCTCAGTGCTGTTAAAAACAGAGGCCAGAATAGACCTGCTGTCATTAGGACCTCAGTGCTGTTTAAAACAGAGGCCGGAATAGACCTGCTGTCATTAGGACCTCAGTGTCGTTAAAAACAGAGGCTGGAATAGACCTGCTGTCATTAGGACCTCAGTGTTGTTAAAAACAGAGGCCAGAATAGACCTGCTGTCATTAGGACCTCAGTGCTGTTAAAAACAGAGACCAGAATAGACCTGCTGTCATTAGGACCTCAGCGTCGTTAAAAACAGAGGCCAGAATAGACCTGCTGTCGTTAGGACCTCAGTGTCGTTAAAAACAGAGGCCAGAATAGACCTGCTGTCATTAGGACCTCAGTGTCGTTAAAAACAGAGGCCAGAATAGACCTGCTGTCATTAGGACCTCAGTGTTGTTTAAAACAGAGGCCGGAATAGACCTGCTGTCATTAGGACCTCAGTGCTGTTAGAAACAGAGGCCGGAATAGACCTGCTGTCATTAGGACCTCAGCGTTGTTAAAAACAGAGGCCAGAATAGACCTGCTGTCATTAGGACCTCAGTGCTGTTAGAAACAGAGGCCAGAATAGACCTGCTGTCATTAGGACCTCAGTGTTGTTAAAAACAGAGGCCAGAATAGACCTGCTGTCGTTAGGACCTCAGTGTTGTTAAAAACAGAGGCCGGAATAGACCTGCTGTCGTTAGGACCTCAGTGCTGTTAGAAACAGAGGCCAGAATAGACCTGCTGTCATTAGGACCTCAGTGCTGTTAGAAACAGAGGCCAGAATAGACCTGCTGTCATTAGGACCTCAGTGCTGTTAAAAACAGAGGCCAGAATAGACCTGCTGTCATTAGGACCTCAGTGTTGTTAAAAACAGAGGCCAGAATAGACCTGCTGTCGTTAGGACCTCAGTGCTGTTAAAAACAGAGGCCAGAATAGACCTGCTGTCATTAGGACCTCAGTGCTGTTAAAAACAGAGGCCAGAATAGACCTGCTGTCATTAGGACCTCAGTGTTGTTAAAAACAGAGGCCAGAATAGACCTGCTGTCGTTAGGACCTCAGTGCTGTTAAAAACAGAGGCCAGAATAGACCTGCTGTCATTAGGACCTCAGCGTCGTTAAAAACAGAGGCCAGAATAGACCTGCTGTCATTAGGACCTCAGTGTTGTTAAAAACAGAGGCCGGAATAGACCTGCTGTCGTTAGGACCTCAGTGTTGTTAAAAACAGAGGCCAGAATAGACCTGCTGTCGTTAGGACCTCAGTGTTGTTAGAAACAGAGGCCAGAATAGACCTGCTGTCATTAGGACCTCAGTGTTGTTAAAAACAGAGGCCAGAATAGACCTGCTGTCATTAGGACCTCAGTGTCGTTAGAAACAGAGGCCAGAATAGACCTGCTGTCGTTAGGAACTCAGTGTCGTTAAAAACAGAGGCCGGAATAGACCTGCTGTCATTAGGACTGTGTGTGATGTGATCAATCACTTTATTCCAGTTCAGAATAAATAAAATATGTATTTTATTTCAACAGTTCCAACCTAGACAGATATGAGTGTTTTTAATGGAGGGTAAATAAACACGAATGGATATTTATACGGATATTTAATGCCATTGTTATTTGTTTTATGCATAAGGGCAATGAAATGTACTGATATTTATGTAAAAGATGCATATTTTCCTAAACTCTGAGTCCCGGGAAAATACAGAATTTCTAATTTGGGGTCGCAGGCTGAAAAACACAGAATGTGTTACTTCATCGCTCTCGGTCAGTGAGCTGACGGTGGCTGGTCTCTGTAATTTGGCCAAACTAGATAACAGAAGTCATGAGTCCTGCTGCTGTTACATCAGACACAGAGTGGCAGTGACAAGGGGTCGCGCCCTATTCCCTACATAGTGCCCTATTTCCACTAGGGCCGTACCAACTGGCACCCTATTCCCTACATAGTGCCCTATTTCCACTAGGGTCGTACCAACTGGCACCCTATTCCCTACATAGTGCCCTATTTCCACTAGGGCCGTACCAACTGGCACCCTATTCCCTACATAGTGCCCTATTTCCACTAGGGTCGTACCAACTGGCATCCTATTCCCTACATAGTGCCCTATTTCCACTAGGGTCGTACCAACTGGCACCCTATTCCCTACATAGTGCCCTATTTCCACTAGGGCCGTACCAACTGGCGCCCTATTCCCTACATAGTGCCCTATTTCCACTAGGGTCGTACCAACTGGCACCCTATTCCCTACATAGTGCCCTATTTCCACTAGGGTCGTACCAACTGGCATCCTATTCCCTACATAGTGCCCTATTTCCACTAGGGTCGTACCAACTGGCATCCTATTCCCTACATAGTGCCCTATTTCCACTAGGGTCGTACCAACTGGCACCCTATTCCCTACATAGTGCCCTATTTCCACTAGGGTCGTACCAACTGGCATCCTATTCCCTACGTAGTGCCCTATTTCCACTAGGGCCGTACCAACTGGCATCCTATTCCCTACATAGTGCACTACTTCCACCAGGACCGTAGGGTTCTGATCAGTCCACTACTTCCACCAGGACCGTAGGGTTCTGATCAGTCCACTACTTCCACCAGGACCGTAGGGTTCTGATCAGTCCACTACTTCCACCAGGACCATAGGGTTCTGATCAGTCCACTACTTCCACCAGGACCATAGGGTTCTGATCAGTCCACTACTTCCACCAGGACCATAGGGTTCTGATCAGTCCACTACTTCCACCAGGACCGTAGGGTTCTGATCAGTCCACTACTTCCACCAGGACCATAGGGTTCTGATCAGTCCACTACTTCCACCAGGACCGTAGGGTTCTGATCAGTCCACTACTTCCACCAGGACCGTAGGGTTCTGATCAGTCCACTACTACCAGGACCGTAGGGTTCTGATCAGTCCACTACTTCCACCAGGACCACAGGGTTCTGATCAGTCCACTACTTCCACCAGGACCATAGGGTTCTGATCAGTCCACTACTTCCACCAGGACCATAGGGTTCTGATCAGTCCACTACTTCTACCAGGACCGTAGGGTTCTGATCAGTCCACTACTTCTACCAGGACCACAGGGTTCTGATCAGTCCACTACTTCCACCAGGACCGTAGGGTTCTGATCAGTCCACTACTTCTACCAGGACCGTAGGGTTCTGATCAGTCCACTACTTCCACCAGGACCGTAGGGTTCTGGTTCTGATCAGTCCACTACTTCCACCAGGACCATAGGGTTCTGATCAGTCCACTACTTCCACCAGGACCGTAGGGTTCTGATCAGTCCACTACTTCCACCAGGACCATAGGGTTCTGATCAGTCCACTACTTCCACCAGGACCATAGGGTTCTGGTTCTGATCAGTCCACTACTTCCACCAGGACCATAGGGTTCTGATCAGTCCACTACTTCCACCAGGACCATAGGGTTCTGATCAGTCCACTACTTCCACCAGGACCGTAGGGTTCTGATCAGTCCACTACTTCCACCAGGACCATAGGGTTCTGATCAGTCCACTACTTCCACCAGGACCATAGGGTTCTGGTTCTGATCAGTCCACTACTTCCACCAGGACCACAGGGTTCTGATCAGTCCACTACTTCTACCAGGACCATAGGGTTCTGATCAGTCCACTACTTCCACCAGGACCGTAGGGTTCTGATCAGTCCACTACTTCTACCAGGACCGTAGGGTTCTGATCAGTCCACTACTTCCACCAGGACCGTAGGGTTCTGATCAGTCCACTACTTCCACCAGGACCATAGGGTTCTGATCAGTCCACTACTTCCACCAGGACCATAGGGTTCTGGTTCTGATCAGTCCACTACTTCCACCAGGACCATAGGGTTCTGGTCAGTCCACTACTTCCACCAGGACCGTAGGGTTCTGATCAGTCCACTACTTCCACCAGGACCGTAGGGTTCTGATCAGTCCACTACTTCCACCAGGACCATAGGGTTCTGATCAGTCCACTACTTCCACCAGGACCGTAGGGTTCTGATCAGTCCACTACTTCCACCAGGACCATAGGGTTCTGATCAGTCCACTACTTCCACCAGGACCGTAGGGTTCTGGTTCTGATCAGTCCACTACTTCCACCAGGACCATAGGGTTCTGATCAGTCCACTACTTCTACCAGGACCGTAGGGTTCTGATCAGTCCACTACTTCCACCAGGACCGTAGGGTTCTGATCAGTCCACTACTTCCACCAGGACCATAGGGTTCTGGTTCTGATCAGTCCACTACTTCCACCAGGACCATAGGGTTCTGATCAGTCCACTACTTCCACCAGGACCATAGGGTTCTGATCAGTCCACTACTTCCACCAGGACCGTAGGGTTCTGATCAGTCCACTACTTCCACCAGGACCATAGGGTTCTGATCAGTCCACTACTTCCACCAGGACCGTAGGGTTCTGATCAGTCCACTACTTCCACCAGGACCATAGGGTTCTGGTTCTGATCAGTCCACTACTTCCACCAGGACCATAGGGTTCTGGTTCTGATCAGTCCACTACTTCCACCAGGACCATAGGGTTCTGATCAGTCCACTACTTCCACCAGGACCGTAGGGTTCTGATCAGTCCACTACTTCCACCAGGACCATAGGGTTCTGATCAGTCCACTACTTCCACCAGGACCGTAGGGTTCTGATCAGTCCACTACTTCCACCAGGACCGTAGGGTTCTGATCAGTCCACTACTTCCACCAGGACCATAGGGTTCTGATCAGTCCACTACTTCCACCAGGACCGTAGGGTTCTGATCAGTCCACTACTTCCACCAGGACCGTAGGGTTCTGGTTCTGATCAGTCCACTACTTCCACCAGGACCATAGGGTTCTGATCAGTCCACTACTTCCACCAGGACCATAGGGTTCTGATCAGTCCACTACTTCCACCAGGACCATAGGGTTCTGATCAGTCCACTACTTCCACCAGGACCGTAGGGTTCTGGTTCTGATCAGTCCACTACTTCCACCAGGACCATAGGGTTCTGGTTCTGGTCCGTGTAGTAATAGTGCGCCATTTTGTTTGTTGATGTAGGTCATGGTGACCCATAGTTATCTATCTAGTTAATCATTGTTGTCGTGAAGGCTGGATAGTTGTTGTTGTAACTCTGCATAGTTCTAGTCTAACAGGGTGTTGGGTAGTTTCCTGAGCTCTTATCAAGTCCCTGTGGTCAAACGTTAACCACTGGACAGGACCGGACCAGAGCTCTTTATGGACCAGAGCCTGGACAGGACAGGACCGGACCAGAGCTCTTTATGGACCAGAACCTGGACAGGACCGGACCAGAGCTCTTTATGGACCAGAGCCTGGACAGGACCGGACCAGAGCTCTTTATGGACCAGAGCTCTTTATGGACCAGAACCTGGACAGGACAGGACCGGACCAGAGCTCTTTATGGACCAGAGCTCTTTATGGACCAGAACCTGGACCGGACCAGAGCTCTTTATGGACCAGAGCTCTTTATGGACCAGAACCTGGACAGGACAGGACCAGAGCTCTTTATGGACCAGAGCCTGGACAGGACCGGACCAGAGCTCTTTATGGACCAGAACCTGGACAGGACCGGACCAGACCAGAGCTCTTTATGGACCAGAGCCTGGACAGGACCGGACCAGAGCTCTTTATGGACCAGAACCTGGACAGGACCGGACCAGAGCTCTTTATGGACCAGAGCCTGGACAGGACCGGACCAGAGCTCTTTATGGACCAGAGCCTGGACAGGACCGGACCAGAGCTCTTTATGGACCAGAGCTCTTTATGGACCAGAACCTGGACAGGACCAGACCAGAGCTCTTTATGGACCAGAGCTCTTTATGGACCAGAACCTGGACAGGACCAGAGCTCGTTATGGACCAGAGCCTGGACAGGACCGGACCAGAGCTCTTTATGGACCAGAGCTCTTTATGGACCAGAGCTCTTTATGGACCAGAACCTGGACAGGACCGGACCAGAGCTCTTTATGGACCAGAGCTCGTTATGGACCAGAACCTGGACAGGACAGGACCAGAGCTCTTTATGGACCAGAGCCTGGACAGGACCGGACCAGAGCTCTTTATGGACCAGAGCTCTTTATGGACCAGAGTTCTTTATGGACCAGAGCCTGGACAGGACCGGACCAGAGCTCTTTATGGACCAGAGCCTGGACAGGACAGGACCAGAGCTCTTTATGGACCAGAACCTGGACAGGACCGGACCAGAGCTCTTTATGGACCAGAGCCTGGACAGGACCGGACCAGAGCACTTTATGGACCAGAACCAGGACAGGACAGGACCGGACCAGAGCACTTTATGGACCAGAACCTGGACCGGACCAGAGCTCTTTATGGACCAGAGCTCTTTATGGACCAGAACCTGGACAGGACCGGACCAGAGCTCTTTATGGACCAGAGCCTGGACAGGACCGGACCAGAGCACTTTATGGACCAGAACCTGGACAGGACCAGAGCTCTTGGCTGTTGGTTTAAACGTGGCTGTTCCAACCTGACTAAATATAGTCCTGTTGGTTTAAACGTGGCTGTTCCAGTGGTAACCTGACTAAATATAGTCCTGTTGGTTTAAACGTGGCTGTTCCAACCTGACTAAATATAGTCCTGTTGGTTTAAACCTGGCTGTTCCAACCTGACTAAATATAGTCCTGTTGGTTTAAACGTGGCTGTTCCAGTGGTAACCTGACTAAATATAGTCCTGTTGGTTTAAACCTGGCTGTTCCAGTGGTAACCTGACTAAATATAGTCCTGTTGGTTTAAACCTGGCTGTTCCAGTGGTAACCTGACTAAATATAGTCCTGTTGGTTTAAACGTGGCTGTTCCAACCTGACTAAATATAGTCCTGTTGGTTTAAACGTGGCTGTTCCAGTGGTAACCTGACTAAATATAGTCCTGTTGGTTTAAACGTGGCTGTTCCAACCTGACTAAATATAGTCCTGTTGGTTTAAACCTGGCTGTTCCAGTGGTAACCTGACTAAATATAGTCCTGTTGGTTTAAACGTGGCTGTTCCAGTGGCAACCTGACTAAATATAGTCCTGTTGGTTTAAACGTGGCTGTTCCAGTGGTAACCTGACTAAATATAGTCCTGTTGGTTTAAACGTGGCTGTTCCAGTGGTAACCTGACTAAATATAGTCCTGTTGGTTTAAACCTGGCTGTTCCAACCTGACTAAATATAGTCCTGTTGGTTTAAACGTGGCTGTTCCAGTGGTAACCTGACTAAATATAGTCCTGTTGGTTTAAACGTGGCTGTTCCAACCTGACTAAATATAGTCCTGTTGGTTTAAACGTGGCTGTTCCAGTGGTAACCTGACTAAATATAGTCCTGTTGGTTTAAACGTGGCTGTTCCAGTGATAACCTGACTAAATATAGTCCTGTTGGTTTAAACGTGGCTGTTCCAGTGGTAACCTGACTAAATATAGTCCTGTTGGTTTAAACGTGGCTGTTCCAACCTGACTAAATATAGTCCTGTTGGTTTAAACGTGGCTGTTCCAGTGGTAACCTGACTAAATATAGTCCTGTTGGTTTAAACCTGGCTGTTCCAACCTGACTAAATATAGTCCTGTTGGTTTAAACGTGGCTGTTCCAGTGGTAACCTGACTAAATATAGTCCTGTTGGTTTAAACCTGGCTGTTCCAGTGGTAACCTGACTAAATATAGTCCTGTTGGTTTAAACGTGGCTGTTCCAGTGGTAACCTGACTAAATATAGAGCTGTTGGTTTAAACCTGGCTGTTCCAGTGGTAACCTGACTAAATATAGTCCTGTTGGTTTAAACGTGGCTGTTCCAGTGGTAACCTGACTAAATATAGAGCTGTTGGTTTAAACGTGGCTGTTGCAGTGGTAACCTGACTAAATATAGTCCTGTTGGTTTAAACGTGGCTGTTCCAACCTGACTAAATATAGTCCTGTTGGTTTAAACGTGGCTGTTCCAGTGGTAACCTGACTAAATATAGTCCTGTTGGTTTAAACGTGGCTGTTCCAGTGGTAACCTGACTAAATATAGTCCTGTTGGTTTAAACGTGGCTGTTCCAACCTGACTAAATATAGTCCTGTTGGTTTAAACGTGGCTGTTCCAACCTGACTAAATATAGTCCTGTTGGTTTAAACGTGGCTGTTCCAACCTGACTAAATATAGTCCTGTTGGTTTAAACGTGGCTGTTCCAGTGGTAACCTGACTAAATATAGTCCTGTTGGTTTAAACGTGGCTGTTCCAGTGGTAACCTGACTAAATATAGTCCTGTTGGTTTAAACGTGGCTGTTCCAGTGGTAACCTGACTAAATATAGTCCTGTTGGTTTAAACGTGGCTGTTCCAGTGGCAACCTGACTAAATATAGTCCTGTTGGTTTAAACGTGGCTGTTCCAGTGGTAACCTGACTAAATATAGTCCTGTTGGTTTAAACGTGGCTGTTCCAGTGGTAACCTGACTAAATATAGTCCTGTTGGTTTAAACATGGCTGTTCCAGTGGTAACCTGACTAAATATAGTCCTGTTGGTTTAAACGTGGCTGTTCCAGTGGTAACCTGACTAAATATAGTCCTGTTGGTTTAAACGTGGCTGTTCCAACCTGACTAAATATAGTCCTGTTGGTTTAAACGTGGCTGTTCCAGTGGTAACCTGACTAAATATAGTCCTGTTGGTTTAAACGTGGCTGTTCCAGTGGTAACCTGACTAAATATAGTCCTGTTGGTTTAAACGTGGCTGTTCCAGTGGTAACCTGACTAAATATAGTCCTGTTGGTTTAAACGTGGCTGTTCCAGTGGCAACCTGACTAAATATAGTCCTGTTGGTTTAAACGTGGCTGTTCCAGTGGTAACCTGACTAAATATAGTCCTGTTGGTTTAAACGTGGCTGTTCCAACCTGACTAAATATAGTCCTGTTGGTTTAAACGTGGCTGTTCCAACCTGACTAAATATAGTCCTGTTGGTTTAAACGTGGCTGTTCCAGTGGTAACCTGACTAAATATAGTCCTGTTGGTTTAAACGTGGCTGTTCCAGTGGTAACCTGACTAAATATAGTCCTGTTGGTTTAAACTTGGCTGTTCCAGTGGTAACCTGACTAAATATAGTCCTGTTGGTTTAAACGTGGCTGTTCCAACCTGACTAAATATAGTCCTGTTGGTTTAAACATGGCTGTTCCAACCTGACTAAATATAGTCCTGTTGGTTTAAACATGGCTGTTCCAACCTGACTAAATATAGTCCTGTTGGTTTAAACGTGGCTGTTCCAACCTGACTAAATATAGTCCTGTTGGTTTAAACGTGGCTGTTCCAACCTGACTAAATATAGTCCTGTTGGTTTAAACGTGGCTGTTCCAGTGGTAACCTGACTAAATATAGTCCTGTTGGTTTAAACCTGGCTGTTCCAACCTGACTAAATATAGTCCTGTTGGTTTAAACGTGGCTGTTCCAGTGGTAACCTGACTAAATATAGTCCTGTTGGTTTAAACCTGGCTGTTCCAGTGGTAACCTGACTAAATATAGTCCTGTTGGTTTAAACGTGGCTGTTCCAACCTGACTAAATATAGTCCTGTTGGTTTAAACGTGGCTGTTCCAGTGGTAACCTGACTAAATATAGTCCTGTTGGTTTAAACGTGGCTGTTCCAGTGGTAACCTGACTAAATATAGTCCTGTTGGTTTAAACGTGGCTGTTCCAGTGGTAACCTGACTAAATATAGTCCTGTTGGTTTAAACGTGGCTGTTCCAGTGGTAACCTGACTAAATATAGTCCTGTTGGTTTAAACGTGGCTGTTCCAGTGGTAACCTGACTAAATATAGTCCTGTTGGTTTAAACGTGGCTGTTCCAGTGATAACCTGACTAAATATAGTCCTGTTGGTTTAAACGTGGCTGTTCCAACCTGACTAAATATAGTCCTGTTGGTTTAAACCTGGCTGTTCCAACCTGACTAAATATAGTCCTGTTGGTTTAAACGTGGCTGTTCCAGTGATAACCTGACTACATATAGAGCTGTTGGTTTAAACGTGGCTGTTCCAGTGGTAACCTGACTAAATATAGTCCTGTTGGTTTAAACGTGGCTGTTCCAGTGGTAACCTGACTAAATATAGTCCTGTTGGTTTAAACGTGGCTGTTCCAGTGGTAACCTGACTAAATATAGTCCTGTTGGTTTAAACGTGGCTGTTCCAACCTGACTAAATATAGTCCTGTTGGTTTAAACGTGGCTGTTCCAGTGGTAACCTGACTAAATATAGTCCTGTTGGTTTAAACGTGGCTGTTCCAACCTGACTAAATATAGTCCTGTTGGTTTAAACGTGGCTGTTCCAACCTGACTAAATATAGTCCTGTTGGTTTAAACGTGGCTGTTCCAACCTGACTAAATATAGTCCTGTTGGTTTAAACGTGGCTGTTCCAGTGGTAACCTGACTAAATATAGTCCTGTTGGTTTAAACGTGGCTGTTCCAGTGATAACCTGACTAAATATAGTCCTGTTGGTTTAAACGTGGCTGTTCCAGTGGTAACCTGACTAAATATAGTCCTGTTTGTTTAAACGTGGCTGTTCCAACCTGACTAAATATAGTCCTGTTGGTTTAAACCTGGCTGTTCCAGTGGTAACCTGACTAAATGTAGAGCTGTTGGTTTAAACCTGGCTGTTCCAGTGGTAACCTGACTAAATATAGTCCTGTTGGTTTAAACGTGGCTGTTCCAGTGGTAACCTGACTAAATATAGAGCTGTTGGTTTAAACGTGGCTGTTCCAGTGGTAACCTGACTAAATATAGTCCTGTTGGTTTAAACGTGGCTGTTCCAGTGGTAACCTGACTAAATATAGTCCTGTTGGTTTAAACGTGGCTGTTCCAGTGATAACCTGACTAAATATAGTCCTGTTGGTTTAAACGTGGCTGTTCCAGTGGTAACCTGACTAAATATAGTCCTGTTGGTTTAAACGTGGCTGTTCCAGTGGTAACCTGACTAAATATAGTCCTGTTGGTTTAAACGTGGCTGTTCCAGTGATAACCTGACTAAATATAGTCCTGTTGGTTTAAACGTGGCTGTTCCAGTGATAACCTGACTAAATATAGTCCTGTTGGTTTAAACGTGGCTGTTCCAGTGGTAACCTGACTAAATATAGTCCTGTTGGTTTAAACGTGGCTGTTCCAGTGATAACCTGACTAAATATAGTCCTGTTGGTTTAAACGTGGCTGTTCCAGTGGTAACCTGACTAAATATAGTCCTGTTGGTTTAAACGTGGCTGTTCCAGTGGTAACCTGACTAAATATAGTCCTGTTGGTTTAAACGTGGCTGTTCCAACCTGACTAAATATAGTCCTGTTGGTTTAAACGTGGCTGTTCCAACCTGACTAAATATAGTCCTGTTGGTTTAAACGTAGCTGTTCCAGTGATAACCTGACTAAATATAGTCCTGTTGGTTTAAACGTGGCTGTTCCAGTGGTAACCTGACTAAATATAGTCCTGTTGGTTTAAACGTGGCTGTTCCAACCTGACTAAATATAGTCCTGTTGGTTTAAACGTGGCTGTTCCAGTGGTAACCTGACTAAATATAGTCCTGTTGGTTTAAACGTGGCTGTTCCAACCTGACTAAATATAGTCCTGTTGGTTTAAACCTGGCTGTTCCAGTGGTAACCTGACTAAATATAGTCCTGTTGGTTTAAACCTGGCTGTTCCAGTGATTAACCTGACTAAATATAGTCCTGTTGGTTTAAACCTGGCTGTTCCAGTGGTAACCTGACTAAATATAGTCCTGTTGGTTTAAACGTGGCTGTTCCAGTGGTAACCTGACTAAATATAGTCCTGTTGGTTTAAACGTGGCTGTTCCAGTGGTAACCTGACTAAATATAGTCCTGTTGGTTTAAACGTGGCTGTTCCAACCTGACTAAATATAGTCCTGTTGGTTTAAACGTGGCTGTTCCAACCTGACTAAATATAGTCCTGTTGGTTTAAACCTGGCTGTTCCAACCTGACTAAATATAGTCCTGTTGGTTTAAACGTGGCTGTTCCAGTGATAACCTGACTAAATATAGTCCTGTTGGTTTAAACGTGGCTGTTCCAGTGATAACCTGACTAAATATAGTCCTGTTGGTTTAAACGTGGCTGTTCCAACCTGACTAAATATAGTCCTGTTGGTTTAAACGTGGCTGTTCCAGTGGTAACCTGACTAAATATAGTCCTGTTGGTTTAAACGTGGCTGTTCCAGTGGTAACCTGACTAAATATAGTCCTGTTGGTTTAAACGTGACTGTTCCAACCTGACTAAATATAGTCCTGTTGGTTTAAACGTGGCTGTTCCAACCTGACTAAATATAGTCCTGTTGGTTTAAACGTGGCTGTTCCAACCTGACTAAATATAGTCCTGTTGGTTTAAACGTGGCTGTTCCAACCTGACTAAATATAGTCCTGTTGGTTTAAACGTGGCTGTTCCAGTGGTAACCTGACTAAATATAGTCCTGTTGGTTTAAACGTGGCTGTTCCAGTGGTAACCTGACTAAATATAGTCCTGTTGGTTTAAACCTGGCTGTTCCAGTGGTAACCTGACTAAATATAGTCCTGTTGGTTTAAACGTGGCTGTTCCAGTGGTAACCTGACTAAATATAGTCCTGTTGGTTTAAACGTGGCTGTTCCAACCTGACTAAATATAGTCCTGTTGGTTTAAACCTGGCTGTTCCAGTGGTAACCTGACTAAATATTCCCAACAAGTGATATTTAGAGGCAAACATCTTGAATCTTATTTGTCATAGTCTGACTGTCTGGCATCATCTGGCATCGTCTGATTGACTGAATGTCTGGCATCGTCTGATTGACTGACTGTCTGGCATCGTCTGACTGACTGTCTGGCATCGTCTGACTGACTGACTGTCTGGCATCGTCTGACTGACTGACTGTCTGGCATCGTCTAACTTTCTGGTATCGTCTAACTTTCTGGCATCGTCTGACTGACTGTCTGGCATCGTCTGACTGACTGTCTGGCATCGTCTGACTGACTGTCTGGCATCGTCTGACTGACTGACTGTCTGGCATCGTCTGACTGACTGACTGTCTGGCATCGTCTGACTGACTGACTGTCTGGCATCGTCTAACTGACTGACTGTCTGGCATCGTCTAACTGACTGACTGTCTGGCATCGTCTGACTGACTGACTGTCTGGCATCGTCTGACTGACTGTCTGGCATCGTCTAACTGTCTGGCATCGTCTGACTGACTGACTGTCTGGCATCGTCTAACTGTCTGGCATCGTCTAACTGTCTGGCATCGTCTAACTGACTGACTGTCTGGCATCGTCTAACTGTCTGGCATCGTCTAACTGACTGACTGTCTGGCATCGTCTGACTGTCTGGCATCGTCTAACTGTCTGTCTGTGTATCTGTGTGTGTAGATCAGCACCAGTCATCATGTCTCATAGCAACGGTACCAGTCACCATGTCAGTCAGGACGTGTGGGAATCTCACAACAAGATGATGCAGGAACCACTCCGCTCCAACGACCCTGAGGTACGGGGGGTATTATAATGAGGAACCACTCCGCTCCAACGACCCTGAGGTACGGGGGGTATTATAATGAGGAACCACTCCGCTCCAACGACCCTGAGGTACGGGGGTATTATAATGAGGAACCACTCCGCTCCAACGACCCTGAGGTACGGGGGTATTATAATGAGGAACCACTCCGCTCCAACGACCCTGAGGTACGGGGGGTATTATAATGAGGAACCACTCTGCTCCAACGACCCTGAGGTACGGGGGGGTTATTATAATGAGGAACCACTCCGCTCCAACGACCCTGAGGTACGGGGGTATTATAATGAGGAACCACTCCGCTCCAACGACCCTGAGGTACGGGGGGGTTATTATAATGAGGAACCACTCCGCTCCAACGACCCTGAGGTACGGGGGGGTATTATAATGAGGAACCACTCCGCTCCAACGACCCTGAGGTACGGGGGGGTATTATAATGAGGAACCACTCCGCTCCAACGACCCTGAGGTACGGGAGGGGGGTATTATAATGAGGAACCACTCCGCTCCAACGACCCTGAGGTACGGGGGGGTATTATGAGGAACCACTCCGCTCCAACGACCCTGAGGTACGGCGGGGGGGTATTATAATGAGGAACCACTCCGCTCCAACGACCCTGAGGTACGGGGGGTATTATAATGAGGAACCACTCCGCTCCAACGACCCTGAGGTACGGGGGGGTATTATAATGAGGAACCACTCCGCTCCAACGACCCTGAGGTACGGGGGGTATTATAATGAGGAACCACTCCGCTCCAACGACCCTGAGGTACGGGGGTATTATAATGAGGAACCACTCCGCTCCAACGACCCTGAGGTACGGGTGGTGGTATTATAATGAGGAACCACTCCGCTCCAACGACCCTGAGGTACGGGGGTATTATAATGAGGAACCACTCCGCTCCAACGACCCTGAGGTACGGGGGGTGGTATTATAATGAGGAACCACTCCGCTCCAACGACCCTGAGGTACGGGGGAGGGTTATTATAATGAGGAACCACTCCGCTCCAACGACCCTGAGGTACGGGGGGAGGGTTATTATAATGAGGAACCACTCCGCTCCAACGACCCTGAGGTACGGGGGGTATTATAATGAGGAACCACTCCGCTCCAACGACCCTGAGGTACGGGGGGGGTATTATAATGAGGAACCACTCCGCTCCAACGACCCTGAGGTACGGGGGGGTATTATAATGAGGAATCACTCCGCTCCAACGACCCTGAGGTACGTCACACATAATGAAACGGTGTATTGTGTAGGTGTGTATTATAATGAATCGGTGTATTGTGTAGGTGTATTATAATGAAACGGTGTATTGTGTAGGTGTGTGTATTATAATGAAACGGTGTATTGTGTAGGTGTGTGTATTATAATGAAACGGTGTATTGTGTAGGTGTGTGTATTATAATGAAACGGTGTATTGTGTAGGTGTGTGTATTATAATGAAACGGTGTATTGTGTAGGTGTGTGTATTATAATGAAACGGTGTATTGTGTAGGTGTGTGTATTATAATGAAACGGTGTATTGTGTAGGTGTGTGTATTATAATGAAACGGTGTATTGTGTAGGTGTGTGTATTATAATGAAACGGTGTATTGTGTAGGTGTGTGTATTATAATGAAACGGTGTATTGTGTAGGTGTGTGTATTATAATGAAACGGTGTATTGTGTAGGTGTGTATTATAATGAAACGGTGTATTGTGTAGGTGTGTATTATAATGAAACGGTGTATTGTGTGTAGGTGTGTATTATAATGAAACGGTCTATTGTGTAGGTGTGTGTTATAATGAAATGGTGTATTGTGTAGGTGTATTATAATGAGACGGTGTATTGTGTAGGTGTGTATTATAATGAAACGGTGTAGGTGTGTATTCTAATGAAACGGTGTAGGTGTGTGTATTATAATGAAACGGTGTATTGTGTGTAGGGGTGTGTATTATAATGAAACGGTGTATTGTGTGTAGGGGTGTGTATTATAATGAAACGGTGTATTGTGTAGGGGTGTGTATTATAATGAAACGGTGTATTGTGTAGGTGTGTATTATAATGAAACGGTGTATTGTGTAGGTGTGTGTATTATAATGAAACGGTGTATTGTGTAGGTGTGTGTATTATAATGAAACGGTGTATTGTGTAGGTGTGTGTATTATAATGAAACGGTGTATTGTGTAGGTGTGTGTATTATAATGAAACGGTGTATTGTGTAGGTGTGTGTATTATAATGAAACGGTGTATTGTGTAGGTGTGTGTATTATAATGAAACGGTGTATTGTGTAGGTGTGTGTATTATAATGAAACGGTGTATTGTGTGTAGGGGTGTGTATTATAATGAAACGGTGTATTGTGTGTAGGGGTGTGTATTATAATGAAACGGTGTATTGTGTAGGTGTGTATTATAATGAAACGGTGTATTGTGTAGGGGTGTGTATTATAATGAAACGGTGTATTGTGTAGGTGTGTGTATTATAATGAAACGGTGTATTGTGTAGGTGTGTGTATTATAATGAAACGGTGTATTGTGTAGGTGTGTGTATTATAATGAAACGGTGTATTGTGTAGGGGTGTGTATTATAATGAAACGGTGTATTGTGTAGGGGTGTGTATTATAATGAAACGGTGTATTGTGTAGGTGTGTGTATTATAATGAAACGGTGTATTGTGTAGGTGTGTATTATAATGAAACGGTGTATTGTGTAGGTGTATTATAATGAAACGGTGTATTGTGTAGGTGTGTGTATTATAATGAAACGGTGTATTGTGTAGGTGTTCTCCATCATCAAGCGAGAGAAGCATCGTCAGACCTTTGGCCTGGAGCTGATCGCATCAGAGAACTTCACCTCCAGAGCCGTTCTGGAAGCCCTGGGGTCCTGTATGAACAACAAGTACTCAGAGGGGTATCCCGGACAGCGGTGGGTGCTATGAACCTTTATGAACCTTTAGGAACCTTTAGGAACCTTTATTTAAACAGGGAGTCACTCAGAGGGGTATCCCGGACAGCGGTGGGTACTATGAACCTTTATGAACCTTTAGGAACCTTTAGGAACCTTTAGGAACCTTTATTTAAACAGGGAGTCACTCAGAGGGGTATCCTGGACAGCGGTGGGTACTATGAACCTTTATGAACCTTTAGGAACCTTTAGGAACCTTAATGAACCTTTATGAACCTGTATGAACCTTTATTTAACTAGACAAGTCAGTTAAGAACAAATTCTTATTCACAATGACGGCCTACCAGGGAACAGTGGGTTTAACTGCCTTGTTCAGGAGCAGAACGAACAAATGGGGGATTCAATGTGTCACACCTTTCGGTTTACTGGCCCAACGCTCTAACCACTAGGCTACCTGCTGGTTACTGGCCCAACGCTCTAACCACTAGACTACCTGCTGGTTACTGGCCCAACGCTCTAACCACTAGGCTACCTGCTGGTTACTGGCCCAACGCTCTAACCACTAGGCTACCTGCTGGTTACTGGCCCAACGCTCTAACCACTAGGCTACCTGCTGGTTACTGGCCCAACGCTCTAACCACTAGGCTACCTGCTGGTTACTGGCCCAACGCTCTAACCACTAGGCTACCTGCTGGTTACTGTCCCAACGCTCTAAACACTAGGCTACCTGCTGGTTACTGGCCCAACGCTCTAACCACTAGGCTACCTGCTGGTTACTGGCCCAACGCTCTAACCACTAGGTTACCTGCTGGTTACTGGCCCAACGCTCTAACCACTAGGCTACCTGCTGGTTACTGGCCCAACTCTCTAACCACTAGGCTACCTGCTCGTTACTGTCCCAATGCTCTAACCACTAGGCCACCTGCTGGTTACTGGCCCAACGCTCTAACCACTAGGTTACCTGCTGGTTACTGGCCCAACGCTCTAACCACTAGGCTACCTGCTGGTTACTGGCCCAACGCTCTAACCACTAGGCTACCTGCTGGTTACTGGCCCAACGCTCTAACCACTAGGTTACCTGCTGGTTACTGGCCCAACGCTCTAACCACTAGGCTACCTGCTGGTTACTGGCCCAACGCTCTAACCACTAGGCTACCTGCTGGTTACTGGCCCAACGCTCTAACCACTAGGCTACCTGCTGGTTACTGGCCCAACCCTCTAACCACTAGGCTACCTGCTGGTTACTGGCCCAACGCTCTAACCACTAGGCTACCTGCTGGTTACTGGCCCAACGCTCTAACCACTAGGCTACCTGCTGGTTACTGGCCCAACGCTCTAACCACTAGGCTACCTGCTGGTTACTGGCCCAACGCTCTAACCACTAGGTTACCTGCTGGTTACTGGCCCAACGCTCTAACCACTAGGCTACCTGCTGGTTACTGGCCCAACGCTCTAACCACTAGGCTACCTGCTGGTTACTGGCCCAACGCTCTAACCACTAGGTTACCTGCTGGTTACTGGCCCAACGCTCTAACCACTAGGCTACCTGCTGGTTACTGGCCCAACCCTCTAACCACTAGGCTACCTGCTGGTTACTGGCCCAACTCTCTAACCACTAGGCTACCTGCTGGTTACTGGCCCAACGCTCTAACCACTAGGCTACCTGCTGGTTACTGGCCCAACGCTCTAACCACTAGGCTACCTGCTGGTTACTGGCCCAACGCTCTAACCACTAGGCTACCTGCTGGTTACTGGCCCAACGCTCTAACCACTAGGCTACCTGCTGGTTACTGTCCCAACGCTCTAAACACTAGGCTACCTGCTGGTTACTGGCCCAACGCTCTAACCACTAGGCTACCTGCTGGTTACTGGCCCAACGCTCTAACCACTAGGTTACCTGCTGGTTACTGGCCCAACGCTCTAACCACTAGGCTACCTGCTGGTTACTGGCCCAACTCTCTAACCACTAGGCTACCTGCTCGTTACTGTCCCAATGCTCTAACCACTAGGCCACCTGCTGGTTACTGGCCCAACGCTCTAACCACTAGGTTACCTGCTGGTTACTGGCCCAACGCTCTAACCACTAGGCTACCTGCTGGTTACTGGCCCAACGCTCTAACCACTAGGCTACCTGCTGGTTACTGGCCCAACGCTCTAACCACTAGGTTACCTGCTGGTTACTGGCCCAACGCTCTAACCACTAGGCTACCTGCTGGTTACTGGCCCAACGCTCTAACCACTAGGCTACCTGCTGGTTACTGGCCCAACGCTCTAACCACTAGGCTACCTGCTGGTTACTGGCCCAACCCTCTAACCACTAGGCTACCTGCTGGTTACTGGCCCAACGCTCTAACCACTAGGCTACCTGCTGGTTACTGGCCCAACGCTCTAACCACTAGGCTACCTGCTGGTTACTGGCCCAACGCTCTAACCACTAGGCTACCTGCTGGTTACTGGCCCAACGCTCTAACCACTAGGTTACCTGCTGGTTACTGGCCCAACGCTCTAACCACTAGGCTACCTGCTGGTTACTGGCCCAACGCTCTAACCACTAGGCTACCTGCTGGTTACTGGCCCAACGCTCTAACCACTAGGTTACCTGCTGGTTACTGGCCCAACGCTCTAACCACTAGGCTACCTGCTGGTTACTGGCCCAACCCTCTAACCACTAGGCTACCTGCTGGTTACTGGCCCAACTCTCTAACCACTAGGCTACCTGCTGGTTACTGGCCCAACGCTCTAACCACTAGGCTACCTGCTGGTTACTGGCCCAACGCTCTAACCACTAGGCCACCTGCTGGTTACTGTCCCAATGCTCTAACCACTAGGCCACCTGCTGGTTACTGGCCCAACGCTCTAACCACTAGGCTACCTGCTGGTTACTGGCCCAACGCTCTAACCACTAGGCTACCTGCTGGTTACTGGCCCAACTCTCTAACCACTAGGCTACCTGCTGGTTACTGTCCCAATGCTCTAACCACTAGGCTACCTGCTGGTTACTGGCCCAACGCTCTAACCACTAGGCTACCTGCTGGTTACTGGCCCAACGCTCTAACCACTAGGCCACCTGCTGGTTACTGGCCCAACGCTCTAACCACTAGGCCACCTGCTGGTTACTGGCCCAACGCTCTAACCACTAGGTTACCTGCTGGTTACTGGCCCAACGCTCTAACCACTAGGCTACCTGCTGGTTACTGGCCCAACGCTCTAACCACTAGGCCACCTGCTGGTTACTGGCCCAACTCTCTAACCACTAGGCCACCTGCTGGTTACTGGCCCAACGCTCTAACCACTAGGCTACCTGCTGGTTACTGGCCCAACGCTCTAACCACTAGGCTACCTGCTGGTTACTGGCCCAACGCTCTAACCACTAGGCTACCTGCTGGTTACTGGCCCAACGCTCTAACCACTAGGCTACCTGCTGGTTACTGGCCCAACGCTCTAACCACTAGGCCACCTGCTGCCCTAAACAACATTTAAATATATTTAAGAAAAGCATTCGCATTCTGTAACAAAAAGTCTTCAATTTAATAATTAAAAAATGCCTGGAAGGAATCAGAATATCTAACTGCAAGGAATTCTGAATATTGTTCTACACACCAGGGACAACGATAACTAAAAGCAGATTTCCCACAATTATGTGTTTTTTAAAACTGGTGGTGGGGGGGAGAGAGAGAAAGAATGGGTTTGGTTATCTATCCCTGAGAGAGAATGGGTTTGGTTATCTATCCCTGAGAGAGAATGGGGTTGGTTATCTATCCCTGAGAGAGAATGGGGTTGGTTATCTATCCCTGAGAGAGAATGGGGTTGGTTATCTATCCCTGAGAGAGAATGGGGTTTGGTTATCTATCCCTGAGAGAGAATGGGGTTGGTTATCTATCCCTGAGAGAGAATGGGGTTTGGTTATCTATCCCTGAGAGAGAATGGGGTTTGGTTATCTATCCCTGAGAGAGAATGGGGTTTGGTTATCTATCCCTGAGAGAGAATGGGGTTTGGTTATCTATCCCTGAGAGAGAATGGGGTTTGGTTATCTATCCCTGAGAGAGAATGGGGTTTGGTTATCTATCCCTGAGAGAGAATGGGGTTTGGTTATCTATCCCTGAGAGAGAATGGGGTTTGGTTATCTATCCCTGAGAGAGAATGGGGTTTGGTTATCTATCCCTGAGAGAGAATGGGGTTTGGTTATCTATCCCTGAGAGAGAATGGGGTTTGGTTATCTATCCCTGAGAGAGAATGGGGTTGGTTATCTATCCCTGAGAGAGAATGGGGTTGGTTATCTATCCCTGAGAGAGAATGGGGTTGGTTATCTATCCCTGAGAGAGAATGGGGTTGGTTATCTATCCCTGAGAGAGAATGGGGTTTGGTTATCTATCCCTGAGAGAGAATGGGTTTGGTTATCTATCCCTGAGAGAGGATGGGGTTGGTTATCTATCCCTGAGAGAGAATGGGGTTTGGTTATCTATCCCTGAGAGAGGATGGGGTTGGTTATCTATCCCTGAGAGAGAATGGGGTTGGTTATCTATCCCTGAGAGAGAATGGGGTTGGTTATCTATCCCTGAGAGAGAATGGGGTTGGTTATCTATCCCTGAGAGAGAATGGGGTTGGTTATCTATCCCTGAGAGAGAATGGGGTTGGTTATCTATCCCTGAGAGAGAATGGGGTTGGTTATCTATCCCTGAGAGAGAATGGGGTTGGTTATCTATCCCTGAGAGAGAATGGGGTTGGTTATCTATCCCTGAGAGAGAATGGGGTTGGTTATCTATCCCTGAGAGAGAATGGGGTTGGTTATCTATCCCTGAGAGAGGATGGGGTTTGGTTATCTATCCCTGAGAGAGGATGGGGTTTGGTTATCTATCCCTGAGAGAGAATGGGTTTGGTTATCTATCCCTGAGAGAGAATGGGTTTGGTTATCTATCCCTGAGAGAGAATGGGGTTTGGTTATCTATCCCAGAAAGAGAGAATGGGGTTTGGTTATCTATCCCAGAAAGAGAGAATGGGGTTGGTTATCTATCCCAGAAAGAGAGAATGGGGTTGGTTATCTATCCCAGAAAGAGAGAATGGGGTTGGTTATCTATCCCAGAAAGAGAGAATGGGGTTTGGTTATCTATCCCTGAGAGAGAATGGGGTTGGTTATCTATCCCTGAGAGAGAATGGGGTTGGTTATCTATCCCTGAGAGAGAATGGGGTTGGTTATCTATCCCTGAGAGAGAATGGGGTTGGTTATCTATCCCTGAGAGAGAATGGGGTTGGTTATCTCTCCCTGAGAGAGAATGGGGTTGGTTATCTCTCCCTGAGAGAGAATGGGGTTGGTTATCTCTCCCTGAGAGAGAATGGGGTTTGGTTATCTATCCCTGAGAGAGAATGGGGTTTGGTTATCTATCCCTGAGAGAGAATGGGGTTTGGTTATCTATCCCTGAGAGAGAATGGGGTTGGTCATCTATCCCTGAGAGAGAATGGGGTTGGTCATCTATCCCTGAGAGAGAATGGGGTTGGTCATCTATCCCTGAGAGAGAATGGGGTTTGGTCATCTATCCCTGAGAGAGAATGGGGTTGGTTATCTATCCCTGAGAGAGAATGGGGTTTGGTTATCTATCCCTGAGAGAGAATGGGGTTGGTTATCTATCCCTGAGAGAGAATGGGGTTTGGTTATCTATCCCTGAGAGAGGATGGGGTTTGGTTATCTATCCCTGAGAGAGGATGGGATTGGTTATCTATCCCTGAGAGAGAATGGGGTTTGGTTATCTATCCCTGAGAGAGAATGGGGTTTGGTTATCTATCCCTGAGAGAGAATGGGGTTGGTTATCTATCCCTGAGAGAGAATGGGGTTGGTTATCTATCCCTGAGAGAGAATGGGGTTTGGTTATCTATCCCTGAGAGAGAATGGGGTTTGGTTATCTATCCCTGAGAGAGAATGGGGTTGGTAATTTGTAGGTCTAATATAAATCGGTGATGTGTAGAGGACGTTTCTGACTGCTTTGTTAATAAATTAAAGAGAGAGTCCATCTCTCTTCTTACAGAGCCGTCCAGGAGACTACAAACCTGTCATCCAGGATACTTTGAAGAAACTCAAATATAAAATATATATTTTGATTTGTTTAACTACATTATTCCATAGTTTTGATTCTACGATGTAGAAAATAGTAAAAAAAAATAAAGAAAAACCGTTGAATGAGTCGGTGTTATAAAACTTTAGACTGGTTGTGTGTGTGTGTGTGTGTGTGTGTGTGTGTGTGTGTGTGTGTGTGTGTGTGTGTGTGTGTGTGTGTGTGTGTGTGTGTGTGTGTAGGTACTACGGGGGAACAGAACATGTGGATGAGTTGGAGCGTGTGTGTCAGAGGAGAGCTCTGGAGGTCTACGGACTGGAGGCTGACAGGTGGGGGGTCAATGTCCAGCCCTACTCAGGTACTACACACACACACTATACACACACTACACACTACACACCACACACACTACACACACCTACACTACACACCACACACACACATACACACACTATACACACACACACACACACACACACTACACACCACACACACACTACACACACACTCTACACACACACACACACTATACACACACCTACACTACACACACACTACACAGAGACACACACATACATACACACACTATACACACACCTACACTACACACACACTACACAGAGACACACACACACTACACACCACACACACACTACACACACACTCTACACACACACACACACACACACTACACACCACACACACTACACACACACTATACACACACACACACACTATACACACACTACACAGAGACACACACATACATACACACACTATACACACACCTACACTACACACACACTACACAGAGACACACACACACTACACACCACACACACACTACACACACTATACACACACCTACACTACACACACACTACACAGAGACACACACACACTACACACCACACACACACTACACACACACTACATACACACTACACACACTACACACACACACACACTACACACACACTACACACACACTATACACACACACACTATACACACACACACACTACACAGAGACACACACATACATACACACACTATACACACACCTACACTACACACACACTACACAGAGACACACACACACCACACACTACACACACTATACACACACCTACACTACACACACACTACACAGAGACACACACACACTACACACCACACACACACTAAACACACACTACATACACACTACACACACTACACACACACACACACTACACACACACTACACACACACTATACACACACACACTATACACACACACACACTACACAGAGACACACACATACATACACACACTATACACACACCTACACTACACACACACTACACAGAGACACACACACACTACACACCACACACACACTACACACACACTACATACACACTACACACACACACACTACACACACACTACACACACACTATACACACACTACACACACACACACTATACACACACACACACACTACACACACACTATACACACACTACACACACACTATACACACACTATACACACACTACACACACACTATACACACACACACACACTACACACACACACACTACACACATACATTACACACACACACACTACACACACACTACACACACACACTACACTACACACACACACTACACACCACACACACTACACACACACTACACACACTAACTTGGCTGTGTGTTTATTGGTTCCCCTGCTAACTTGGCTGTGTGTTTATAGGTTCCCCCTGCTAACTTGGCTGTGTGTTTATAGGTTCCCCTGCTAACTTGGCTGTGTGTTTATAGGTTCCCCTGCTAACTTGGCTGTGTGTTTATTGGTTCCCCTGCTAACTTGGCTGTGTGTTTATTGGTTCCCCTGCTAACTTGGCTGTGTGTTTATAGGTTCCCCCTGCTAACTTGGCTGTGTGTTTATTGGTTCCCCTGCTAACTTGGCTGTGTGTTTATTGGTTCCCCTGCTAACTTGGCTGTGTGTTTATAGGTTCCCCTGCTAACTTGGCTGTGTGTTTATAGGTTCCCCTGCTAACTTGGCTGTGTGTTTATAGCCTCCCCTGCTAACTTGGCTGTGTGTTTATTGGTTCCCCTGCTAACTTGGCTGTGTGTTTATAGGTTCCCCTGCTAACTTGGCTGTGTGTTTATTGGTTCCCCTGCTAACTTGGCTGTGTGTTTATTGGTTCCCCTGCTAACTTGGCTGTGTGTTTATTGGTTCCCCTGCTAACTTGGCTGTGTGTTTATTGGTTCCCCTGCTAACTTGGCTGTGTGTTTATTGGTTCCCCTGCTAACTTGGCTGTGTGTTTATAGGTTCCCCCTGCTAACTTGGCTGTGTGTTTATAGGTTCCCCTGCTAACTTGGCTGTGTGTTTATTGGTTCCCCTGCTAACTTGGCTGTGTGTTTATTGGTTCCCCTGCTAACTTGGCTGTGTGTTTATTGGTTCCCCCTGCTAACTTGGCTGTGTGTTTATTGGTTCCCCTGCTAACTTGGCTGTGTGTTTATAGGTTCCCCTGCTAACTTGGCTGTGTGTTTATAGGTTCCCCCTGCTAACTTGGCTGTGTGTTTATTGGTTCCCCTGCTAACTTGGCTGTGTGTTTATTGGTTCCCCTGCTAACTTGGCTGTGTGTTTATTGGTTCCCCTGCTAACTTGGCTGTGTGTTTATTGGTTCCCCTGCTAACTTGGCTGTGTGTTTATTGGTTCCCCTGCTAACTTGGCTGTGTGTTTATAGGTTCCCCTGCTAACTTGGCTGTGTGTTTATTGGTTCCCCTGCTAACTTGGCTGTGTGTTTATAGCCTCCCCTGCTAACTTGGCTGTGTGTTTATAGGTTCCCCTGCTAACTTGGCTGTGTGTTTATAGGTTCCCCTGCTAACTTGGCTGTGTGTTTATTGGTTCCCCTGCTAACTTGGCTGTGTGTTTATAGCCTCCCCTGCTAACTTGGCTGTGTGTTTATAGCCTCCCCTGCTAACTTGGCTGTGTGTTTATAGGTTCCCCTGCTAACTTGGCTGTGTGTTTATAGGTTCCCCTGCTAACTTGGCTGTGTGTTTATAGGTTCCCCCTGCTAACTTGGCTGTGTGTTTATAGGTTCCCCTGCTAACTTGGCTGTGTGTTTATAGGTTCCCCTGCTAACTTGGCTGTGTGTTTATAGGTTCCCCTGCTAACTTGGCTGTGTGTTTATTGGTTCCCCTGCTAACTTGGCTGTGTGTTTATTGGTTCCCCTGCTAACTTGGCTGTGTGTTTATTGGTTCCCCTGCTAACTTGGCTGTGTGTTTATTGGTTCCCCTGCTAACTTGGCTGTGTGTTTATTGGTTCCCCTGCTAACTTGGCTGTGTGTTTATTGGTTCCCCTGCTAACTTGGCTGTGTGTTTATTGGTTCCCCTGCTAACTTGGCTGTGTGTTTATAGGTTCCCCTGCTAACTTGGCTGTGTGTTTATTGGTTCCCCTGCTAACTTGGCTGTGTGTTTATAGGTTCCCCTGCTAACTTGGCTGTGTGTTTATAGGTTCCCCTGCTAACTTGGCTGTGTGTTTATAGGTTCCCCTGCTAACTTGGCTGTGTGTTTATAGCCTCCCCTGCTAACTTGGCTGTGTGTTTATAGCCTCCCCTGCTAACTTGGCCGTGTGTTTATAGGTTCCCCTGCTAACTTGGCTGTGTGTTTATAGGTTCCCCTGCTAACTTGGCTGTGTGTTTATAGGTTCCCCTGCTAACTTGGCTGTGTGTTTATAGGTTCCCCTGCTAACTTGGCTGTGTGTTTATAGGTTCCCCTGCTAACTTGGCTGTGTGTTTATAGGTTCCCCTGCTAACTTGGCTGTGTGTTTATAGGTTCCCCTGCTAACTTGGCTGTGTGTTTATAGGTTCCCCTGCTAACTTGGCTGTGTGTTTATAGGTTCCCCTGCTAACTTCGCTGTGTGTTTATTGGTTCCCCTGCTAACTTGGCTGTGTGTTTATAGCCTCCCCTGCTAACTTGGCTGTGTGTTTATAGGTTCCCCTGCTAACTTGGCTGTGTGTTTATAGCCTCCCCTGCTAACTTGGCCGTGTGTTTATAGCCTCCCCTGCTAACTTGGCCGTGTGTTTATAGGTTCCCCTGCTAACTTGGCCGTGTGTTTATAGGTTCCCCTGCTAACTTGGCTGTGTGTTTATAGGTTCCCCTGCTAACTTGGCTGTGTGTTTATAGGTTCCCCTGCTAACTTGGCTGTGTGTTTATAGGTTCCCCTGCTAACTTGGCTGTGTGTTTATAGGTTCCCCTGCTAACTTGGCTGTGTGTTTATTGGTTCCCCTGCTAACTTGGCTGTGTGTTTATTGGTTCCCCTGCTAACTTGGCTGTGTGTTTATTGGTTCCCCTGCTAACTTGGCTGTGTGTTTGTAGGTTCCCCTGCTAACTTGGCTGTGTGTTTATTGGTTCCCCTGCTAACTTGGCTGTGTGTTTATAGGTTCCCCTGCTAACTTGGCTGTGTGTTTATTGGTTCCCCTGCTAACTTGGCTGTGTGTTTATTGGTTCCCCTGCTAACTTGGCTGTGTGTTTATTGGTTCCCCTGCTAACTTGGCTGTGTGTTTATTGGTTCCCCTGCTAACTTGGCTGTGTGTTTATTGGTTCCCCTGCTAACTTGGCTGTGTGTTTATAGGTTCCCCTGCTAACTTGGCTGTGTGTTTATTGGTTCCCCCTGCTAACTTGGCTGTGTGTTTATAGCCTCCCCTGCTAACTTGGCTGTGTGTTTATAGGTTCCCCTGCTAACTTGGCTGTGTGTTTATAGGTTCCCCTGCTAACTTGGCTGTGTGTTTATAGGTTCCCCTGCTAACTTGGCTGTGTGTTTATAGGTTCCCCTGCTAACTTGGCTGTGTGTTTATAGGTTCCCCTGCTAACTTGGCTGAGTGTTTATAGGTTCCCCTGCTAACTTCGCCGTGTACACGGCCATCGTTGAGCCTCATGGGAGGATCATGGGTCTGGACCTCCCTGATGGAGGTCACCTGACGCACGGCTTCATGACGGACAAGAAGAAGATCTCTGCCACGTCCATCTTCTTCGAGTCCATGCCCTACAAGGTAAACAACAACAACACCAGGCAGGGGGGGGGTGTAGAGGGAGGGAGGGAGAGAGAGGGAGAGGGAGGGAGAGAGAGAGGGAGGGAGGGAGAGAGAGAGAGAGAGAGGGAGGGAGGGAGAGGGAGGGAGGGAGAGAGAGAGGGAGGGAGGGAGGGAGGGAGGGAGAGGGGGGAGAGAGAGGGAGAGAGGGAGGGAGAGAGGGAGGGAGAGGGGGAGAGAGAGGGAGGGAGAGGGGGAGAGAGAGGGAGGGGGAGGGAGAGAGGGAGGGAGAGGGAGGGAGGGGGAGGGAGAGAGGGAGAGGGAGAGGGAGGGGAGGGAGGGGAGGGAGGGAGGGAGGGAGGGAGAGAGGGAGGGAGAGAGAGAGGCTTTGACTTGGTTGTGTCAGTGTTGTCTTTATGTTGAAACAATGTTGCTCTTCAGGCTGTGTGAAGGCCTTGACCGGACGGTGTTGTTTCCCCTGACCTTTAACCCTCCTCCTACCCTCGTCAACACCTGATTGGCTGATTTTTAAATGACGCGGTAAAGGTCTGTACAGGACGGAGGTACTGCGCTGCCCTCTTCACTGACCAATCCAAGGCTTTCCAGACTGTACATTAAAGAGCTAAGATCGTCTGTCTGGATCAGAACTCATTTCATTGGTTAGAACGGGTAAGTCGGGTTTCTGGGTCGAGAGCTTCAAGTTCCTTGGTGTCCAAATCACTGAGGACTTAAAGGTCCCCGAGTCTTCCCTTTACGTCCCCGAGTATTCCCTTTACGTCCCCGAGTCTTCCCTTTACGTCCCCGAGTCTTCCCTTTACGTCCCCGAGTCTTCCCTTTACGTCCCCGAGTCTTCCCTTTACGTCCCCGAGTCTTCCCTTTACGTCCCCGAGTCTTCCCTTTACGTCCCCGAGTCTTCCCTTTACGTCCCCGAGTCTTCCCTTTACGTCCCGAGTCTTCCCTTTACGCCCCCGAGTCTTCCCTTTACGTCCCCGAGTCTTCCCTTTACGTCCCCGAGTCTTCCCTTTTAAAGACATTGATTTCTCAATGCCAGAAACGCATATAATAGTAACTTAGAGCGCCCAAGAAAACATTTACAAACTCTTAAATCAATTCTTATAAAAGTTGTTCTAAAAGTTGGGTTTGATGTTTTTCTCCAAATCGGTTTGAACTTCAGAGATCATGTGACCAAGCTAACCAGATGTAAACATGTCCAGCTGTTGGTCTGTAGCCGCTGACGCTGTCGTAGGTCGGTCCAGCTGTTGGTCTGTAGCCGCTGACGCTGTCGTAGGTCGGTCCAGCTGTTGGTCTGTAGCCGCTGACGCTGTCGTAGGTCGGTCCAGCATGTTGGTCTGTAGCCGCTGACGCTGTCGTAGGTCGGTCCAGCATGTTGGTCTGTAGCCGCTGACGCTGTCGTAGGTCGGTCCAGCTGTTGGTCTGTAGCCGCTGACGCTGTCGTAGGTCGGTCCAGCATGTTGGTCTGTAGCCGCTGACGCTGTCGTAGGTCGGTCCAGCATGTTGGTCTGTAGCCGCTGACGCTGTCGTAGGTCGGTCCACCATGTCGGTCTGTAGCCGCTGACGCTGTCGTAGGTCGGTCCAGCTGTTGGTCTGTAGCTGCTGACGCTGTCGTAGGTCGGTCCAGCTGTTGGTCTGTAGCCGCTGACGCTGTCGTAGGTCGGTCCAGCTGTTGGTCTGTAGCCGCTGACGCTGTCGTGAGGTCGGTCCAGCTGTTGGTCTGTAGCCGCTGTCGTAGGTCGGTCCAGCTGTTAGTCTGTAGCCGCTGACGCTGTCGTAGGTCGGTCCAGCATGTTGGTCTGTAGCCGCTGTCGTAGGTCGGTCCAGCTGTTGGTCTGTAGCCGCTGACGCTGTCGTAGGTCGGTCCAGCTGTTGGTCTGTAGCCGCTGACGCTGTCGTAGGTCGGTCCAGCTGTTGGTCTGTAGCCGCTGACGCTGTCGTAGGTCGGTCCAGCTGTTGGTCTGTAGCCGCTGACGCTGTCGTAGGTCGGTCCAGCATGTTGGTCTGTAGCCGCTGACGCTGTCGTAGGTCGGTCCAGCTGTTGGTCTGTAGCCGCTGACGCTGTCGTAGGTCGGTCCAGCTGTTGGTCTGTAGCCGCTGACGCTGTCGTAGGTCGGTCCAGCCTCTGGGAAAGAGTTGTTTTTAAAAGGTGTTTGTGTTAATTCGGTCGTTCTGTGGCTCTTGGCGGTGGCGGTGGGGGGGGGAGTTTTCCTATACAGCGTTCCCGAGCGCTGCCTGAACTGAAATGCGACGCTCGGGGAGCGGATCGCGTTCGAAGAGAAGCGCCCCGGAGCCCTGGGTTAATTTTGGTCCGTGGGAAGTGCATTTCTGGATCGTAGGATCAATGTGGTCACAGTGGCTTCTTGTTGAAGAGGCAGCAGATAACTAGAGCTTTCTAGAGCTTTTCTAGGGCTTTCTAGAGCTTTTCTAGGGCTTTCTACAGCTTTATAGAGCTTTTCTAGAGCTTTTCTAGGGCTTTCTAGAGCTTTCTAGGGCTTTCTACAGCTTTCTAGAGCTTTCTAGGGCTTTCTAGAGCTTTCTACAGCTTTCTAGAGCTTTCTAGAGCTTTCTACAGCTTTCTAGAGCTTTCTAGGGCTTTCTAGAGCTTTCTACAGCTTTCTACAGCTTTCTAGGGCTTTCTAGAGCTTTCTAGGGCTTTCTAGAGCTTTCTAGGGCTTTCTACAGCTTTCTACAGCTTTCACAGCTTTCTAGGGCTTTCTAGAGCTTTCTAGGGCTTTCTAGAGCTTTCTAGGGCTTTCTAGGGCTTTCTACAGCTTTCTACAGCTTTCTAGGGCTTTCTACAGCTTTCTAGGGCTTTCTACAGCTTTCTACAGCTTTCTACGGCTTTCTAGGGCTTTCTACAGCTTTCTACAGCTTTCTACGGCTTTCTACTGGCTTTCTACAGCTTTCTAGGGCTTTCTACGGCTTTCTACAGCTTTCTAGGGCTTTCTCTCTTTCTCCATTTCTGAATTGTGGCCATTTTTCTTTCTAGCTGACAAAAAAAAAAACACTATGTGGACAAACTTTTTCGAAATGGTTGGATTTGGCTGTTTTCAGCCACATCCGTTTACTGACAAGTGTATAAAATCTAATCTATCTAATCTAATTATCTATCTAATCTAATCTAATCTAATCTATCTATCTATCTATCTATCTATCTATCTATCTATCT